>NC_084996.1:15476835-15776835 GCF_963854185.1 Sardina pilchardus | reverse complement strand
TACATCTGTAGCTACCTTATACAGATATTATACACAGAAACAAACACACACACACACACACATCCAAACTTACATCCAAATGTACAGTGATGTGGTATGTGATCCCAGGTATGTCACTAAACCGGGTGAGCAGAATCTCTGGGAAATTATCCAAGCTAATCAGCAAGAAAAATGGCGTAGAATTCGAGAACTGCTGCACCTCACACAAACCTCTGCACCTTGGCACACATCATCTGTACCCTGGACAACTTCGCCAGACTGTGGTGGTGCTCTGTATAGGCAACATGACATTGCCACTAACCGCCAAAGAAGCCACTGTTGCGCTGGTCAGCTCTTACAGCACCGAGGAGGCGAGGTGGAGCAGGCCATGCAGGGGCTATAATACCACCTTCATGTTGTGGGTCATGTTGGAGATATGCCAGATGTCGAGTATCAATTTTCTGTATCAGGAAGAGGCGGCTCTTGCCACTGCTGCCGCGCATTTGTTGATGTCACTCGGGACCTGGTCTGTTATTTGGCTGGAATTTAACACGTCCTCAATTGGGACAAGCATCTGATCAGGAATGCCATCCATTTGATGTTACATACCGGGACACATGTAGCACTGTGGAGATCAGGATCTTGTGTCCCTATTGGTTGCCTAGCGACAGGATGAAGATGCTCAGAATCCAGCGTAGTGGGTGAACCATCGTCAGGGGCAGCAACATCAGAAACATGCACACCCGTACTAAGATGGCTACGGCGGTAAGGTCATACATAGGTCAAAGGGAAAACCATCCATGTGACATTGATAGAATTACTGAGGCATATGCATTTCATTTACGTTCTTAATAACAATGGAAAAAAGTAATGTTTCAATACATTAAGTAAAGGAGCTTCCATGCCAGATGGAATATGTCAGCATGCATATACTCATAACTATACACACACACACACACCCACACACACACACATACACACACATACACACACACACACACACACACATACATAGGCTACACGCACATCCTTTATTTCTGTTTTGTTTTGAAATGTTTTGAGGAACAAAGGAAATGATAAAACATACAGTACAACAATACAAGGGAACCAGTCTGACAGTCTTACAGTCCCTGAAATGGAAAATTGTCACTAGACAAAAAAATACATATCAATCGTCAAATCATGTACAAAATGTTTGTTGATTTACCTTTTCAACAACAGTGACAAACAGGCTTAATGGATAATCTGTTCACCAAACTACAATGGGTAGATGGATCTGAGATTTAATGTGTTTGTGTAAGAGAGTGAGTGAGTGAGAGAGAGAGATGGTTGGATCTCTCTCTCTCTCTCTCTCTCTCTCTCTCTCTCTCTCTCTCTCACACACACACACACACACACACACACACACACACACATAAGTGAACATATGGCATAGTGCCCAAGAACTGCCACACACCTCAATCTAATCTCACACCTGAGAGCTGCCCCGCCCTGTAAAGAGCTGAAAAGGGCAGTGATACAGTACCTCCATACGTCAGACATATTGGCCATCTCTTGCAAGGCGAAGGAAACATTAACTTCTAATTTCAGGAGATGGCTTTAGCACAAGGGCAATCAAAGAATAGAATAGAATAGAATATATACTTTTGATCCTGTGAGATAAATTAGTTTCTCTGCATTTAACCCAATTTAACCGAATTAGTGAACACACACAGCACACACAGTGAGGTGAATCACACACTAACCCAGAGCAGTGAGCTGCCTGCCCAACCAGCGGTGCTCGGGGAGCAGTGAGGGGTTAGGTGCCTTGCTCAAGGGCACTTCAGCCGTGGTGGACTGGTCGGGGATCGGACCGGCAACCCTTCGGTTACAAGTCCAAAGCCCTAACCAGTACACCTCGGCTGCCCACAAAGGCCATGAAGAAGCTGGCATAACACTGAGGCAAGTACTAATAAGCGTATAGCTAATAATGCTGTGGAAAGGGAAAAACACTCCTTCTAAACTCATCTGCAATCCGAACATGAATGCATGCCTTTTCAGATGCATTGTGATGGTATTTTCATGCACTATATATTGACATAAAACCCAAACATTTTTGAGTTTTTAAGATTGAGATACAAAGACAGGACATGAACTATATTTGCTTCCCAAAATAAATCTTTTCAAGATAATGCAAATGTGTAGGTGTCTGATCATTTGACCTAGCCTCCTTGTCTCATCAATTAGTGGAAACACAATATAATATTAACCAACATTCATATTTGGCTGTTTTATGAAGAATTGTCTTAATAGAGTTGGTTTTAAAATGGTATGGTATATTGTATATTATATATTAACTTATAATAATCTATTAATGTATGATACATTATATGAATTCATGTGTATCATATATTCAATTATTAAGGCCTATATGTGTATTCTTTAATGACCATGGATGATTGCATCAGTGAAATTATGCAACAACAACAACAACAAAAAAAGCAATTTGATCTTAGGCTACAGTATTTCTTGCCACAGCACAGTTTTGGCATAGGTCCAGGACTCGCACGTCACTCTAATGGAGACAATCTTCTTTACCCAGAAAAAGCAGAATGAACAGGGCAGTGACAGATGCCTCATAAAATTCATGTTGCAAAGTACGATGCAACTCAACCACTGACCTGGATAATGAGCTATAGGTGCATATGGTGCACAGACAATTGTACACAAGCTCTACTAACATAATGTTATATGCACAGTTGCACACTCAATGCAAAGTCATTGAAAAAAGAATATTCTATGGAAAGAAGGCAGAGATGTGAAAGTCTGTGCTAGTACTACATTGAAGGACCTCTAAACAATATGGTGTGTGTGTGTGTGTGTGTGTGTGTGTAGATTTTGGCATGAATAAGGACAAACCAGGTTGCTCACCACCACCAGTGGTTAGTTTGGAAATATGCAGTGAAATCTACGTTTGCTGTCATCGTGCTGTTACAGTGTGCTGTGTTGTTCCATGTCTACACCACGGTCTACACTGTTGATTATAAGCATTTTGGATTGTGTCCCGTTCTAATCTAAATGGCTTTGACCCGGGAATAACCCGTGTAGGCATGGTCCGAACTGATACATTGGGGTTGAACAATTGTCAGATAATAACCTTGATCATATGTGAGTTATGTGAAAGTGTGCTGAGCATAACTCAACAAACTGTAGAGGGTTAAAGGTCTCATGGAAGCTAAAGTGACTGGCACCAGCAAGGGACTTTTTAATAATGACTTAAAGCAACACTAAAGAGTTTTTCGTACCTTAACATAATGTTTCCAAAATCATTTCAGCTGTTCATCAACTCGTAACAGGGTGAAAGGCACTTCTGCGTTCACTTTGCGGCCCTCTATCGGCTATAACCGCACTATGTAACTTTACGAGGTGGGGTAGTGTATCTGTAGTTCGATGAAATGAGACATCAGAAACTACAAATTTGACTTGCTTCGATGTCGCAATACATCATACTTTCAGAAAATCATGCAACATATTCTACCTTGTCTGTTATTTGCTGGATAAACAAATAGCGGAAAAGTGCTTTAGTGTTGCTTTAAATGGCTGGTTTAAACATAAACAAAACTGACAGAAGCAGAAAACTGGTTGAAGATGTGGACCAGATGAGAGGTTGAATTGAGCTAACCAGTGATTTGTGCTATGGTCCCGGAGCCTGAAAGGTTTATCTAATACTGCAGGTGAACTTGAAAAGTGTCGCTTAATTAGCATGCATAGAAGTTGTAATTCGTGCTTTAGCAATTCCACAATGCTGGCACAGGTCTAAAGCAATTAGAGATGAAAATTAATTCAACTATGGTTGACTTCACACACTCTGCCCTCTGTATTACTGATAATGGACATTTTCATTAGCTTTTTTTCTGCAGAGACAGCATTTCCTGTTATTTGGATGATTTATATTGTACATTTGACTTAATGGTGTTTA
Organism: Sardina pilchardus; assembly: GCF_963854185.1. Classification (NCBI taxonomy): domain Eukaryota; kingdom Metazoa; phylum Chordata; class Actinopteri; order Clupeiformes; family Clupeidae; genus Sardina; species Sardina pilchardus. Next base: position 15,772,898 of record NC_084996.1, on the reverse strand, counting down.
CATCTTTAACTTTGACAGAGTGAACCTTTACTCTACTATTGTGTTATCTATCTTCTGTTTATTTAAGAAGCTATTTACTTTTGCTCTTTTTGGGGAGAACTGGGACAATTGTAATTGTTTATTTCTCAAGATGTGTAGCTACAGGAACGCAAATAGACTCATATCAAGTAATTATCTACAATCGTATAGCCATCCAAATATGAATGGTCTACTGTACATACAACCAGAGATATTAAGCAAAAAAGAGCCAAATTCAAGCATCGCGATTTTTATTTTATTTTAAACCGCAGCTGTTTGTTTAAGTTTGCGTCGCGAAATTTTAATGTGTAGACTTCAATCAAATGCCATTCATATCGCCAGTCCCTCTGTTTCAAGTTAAAATGAGAGCCATTTGATTTATATAGTCATAGCAAATGCAATTAAATGAAAATAAAAACATGACCTGTGCGGCTTAGTTGTAACACCCGTCTCTATGGCAAAATGAACTGATTTTATCGCGCATGCGTGAGCAGTTATCATTGCGAGTTATGGATTATGATTTTGTGCCGCGATCACCCTCAATTAAAGTTAACACAGCAACTTCAAATATCAGTGTTGGACCAAATGCTTCAGACATGTAAGAGATAAGCAGTTTATCAACTATATTAACAGGTTTTATCAAGTCGATATATCATATGACCAAAATAAGCATATTTAAAGGTTGTTCTGAGCTAGCATAACATCGTATCATACGGTCTCCAATGGCTAATCACTCATACAATAAATTAGCTTTAACAGTCATACATTTTGACTTTTTTTGTTGATTATATATGAAAACAGATGTTCTTTGTTTAAGCCAGCAGTGTTTTGTGTTAAAATATGTTATAGGATTCACGATTTTAACACGATTTTAGCACTGTTACAACCATGACGCTATACCGTTACAACTGTGCCGCACTTTTTATGGCTGCGTCTAGGTTGTAACAAAGGTACAGCAAGATGACAAACACACTCACATAGGCTATTAGATATGATGCCTCATGGCGTAAAGGGAATGACCATGGTGGGACTGATTTGGAAAAGAAACAGAAAAATAATTGAAGTAGGCAATGAATGGCTGTAAAGGAAGCACAGGTTAGCTGTCAGGTTTAGGTATAAAGGCATGCATGAATGAGGTAGGCCTATATGTTTTAATTAAGAGTGTGAAAATCGTTTGGCGAATGTAGCCTACTTCACGTAGCTTTGACAACGGATAAAATGGAGATTTATGCTAAATAGCCTAGGCTTACTCATTGCCATATGTTTTATCTTCTTGAACATTTTCAGACAAGTTTGGCTCAAAGAGGAAATGGATTGAAATGTAATTACACTGATAATCCTACAGGAGGCAATCTGCTCCAGCCTATGAAGGCCAATGTCGCAGCCGCAGTGTAGGCAGTGAGCCTAGACTTGGAGCCTGGACAATCTGCAACCTTCCAGATGCGAATAGCCTAGGCTACTTGTGCTACTTTTTGTTCGATCGTCATGATGTAGCCTATTTGTAGCAACTTATGGTCATCTTGAGGCAAACTTGCAAAACAAATTTTGACATGAGTAGGTTCTAGGCTACATTGTTATACGATAAGGTTATTTGCTTGTCTGTATCGTGCGCCACTGTGTCCTCGTTATTAAAGCAACACGTTTAATTGTGAATGACTATGTAGCAGTAGGCCATATAGTCTTCTAGGCTAAAGCCTACATAGAACATTGATGTTGGCACATGTGACTGCTTGTGATATAATGATATAAACACACTATAAGCTCTAACCTGCAGGTGAAATTGGTTACCTTGGTCGACCTGCACCATCTGTCACACGTGGACATTGCATGGCAACGATCTCATCCCAGATGTGACATCACATTACCTGGCACGAGGACTCAGATAAACAGGATATTGCACCGTTGCCTCTGCGCGTTACATAAAGGGCTATCTCATTTGCTTAAAAGGCAAGGTGTTCAAATGAGCACCGGCACCAGGTGTATCTGATCTAAGCAGTAAAGCGCCTTTGGGGTTGTGTTGTTGCACATTCATTCAAACATCCCATTTGAATTAGTAGCCTACCATTGTTATGGGACATTTAGCCAGGCTGCTAAAATATTTTCATTTGAATTATCAAATGAATGAATGAATGACTTTCCAGCACTATCACAAATATCCATGTTCTATTTCTGATTCATATTCAGATATACGTATACAATATCATAAAAGCCCTGACATATGGATAGGCCTACAGAATCCACATCAGAACTAAGTCTAAAGCCATAAGGTGTTTGAGATGATGAGATGGAAAAAAAGTGAAAGTGAAATTCAAAGAAATCCTTCGTATTCTGGAGGGTAACTCCTTTGCAGCAATCCACCACTTTTCCAAGCTTTGAAATACATGTTGATCCTCTTTGCAAAATTCCCAAACTGGTAGTAGGGTTTTACTTAAGCTGCATGAGGCAGGACTAATGCCATTTGGCAGCTGTGGCACAGGCAGAGAAAATGACCCGAGTCTGACCCTCTCCAAGGGCTAAATGGTGGAGGTCAGACACAGACTGGCGAGGAGCATGGCCCAGGGGATGTGTGGCGTGGCCTTGTGATATTTTTTGCTCTTTAATCCGGTGGTTTTGTAATTGTGGATTTCATTCTAGACTTGATTGTCTGCCGGATATGCTGGTTGACTTTTTTTTTTTCTTTTCAAAAGCTAAAGTACCATCTGTAAGAATGAGGCACACATGGAGAAATCCTTTTAATACATTGCTTCTCTCTCTCTCTCTGTCTCCTCAGACACGAACACCAGTGTGGAGTGATCTTGAAACACCAGAGACCTTCTGTGCTGTAGCTAGGGACAGAAGCGCGCAGGAGTCACCAGACTGTGGCTAATGCAATGTTGGAGATCTCAGTGAGCAGTAAGACATCAGTGAACATGGCCAGGACCTGGGGCAGCGCCCGGCTCCCCTTGTACCACATCCGTGTCACCACCCAACCCCCGTCTGAGGACTGGCCAAGGCTAGACTACCGAGATGGCTGGGTGGGGGTGGCCATTCACTTCTTCTTGACTTTGGCCCCAGGACAGGGAGGAAGATGCTAAAATGATGTTATTTGATGATGCTATAGAAATACCCGTTCCATGTCAAAACTGCAGTTGGATTGTTCACAATACTAATCAGAGAACATTTTAACAGAACAATGCATCTCTAAAGGTGTGAGGCGTTTTGCACTGCAATATCTTGGCAGTTCTTTGCTAAAGAAGTTAAAATGTTATCTTTTAATATTTTAAAGAAATCATGGGCAAAAATCTTTCTAAAACCACACAAAACATGCTTTAGATATTTTCTAAATATGCACGTTTGAGCAGCCAACACACAATGACCCAAACACATGGAATTGTATGTTTGTTTGTTTTTTTTAATAATTTCCATTTTATTAATTGAAAACAAAAACAAGAAGGCAAATAAAAAAAAGAGCAGAAAGATGAGACAAACAGAGAAGACAAAAAGTGAAGGGAAACAGTAAAACAAACACTGAGTATCATCATTATCAGTCGTGGGGGGGAAAGACAAGGCCTGACACTTTTGACAGGAATGGGGACTTGCACACTGTGGGGTTTGGGGTGGGGTGTGGGAGTAGGAGCTCAAGCAGCAGGTCGGACAACTGACACGCCAGAGAAAAGGCACTATCCAGAGAGAACAGAATGAAACAAAACAAAACAAAAACTCATCATCATCATCATCATCATCATCAATAATACAACAAAAACAAACAGAACGAAGAGAACACGCAACACTAGAAATCAAAATGGCTAACATCGAAAGTGCTCAACCACACACACCATAGAAGACTGAGAAAGACTTTACACTCATAGCGCTGATGTCAACCATCAGGAAAAACAAACAGACAAACAAACAAACAAACAAAACAAAAAAACAATTTAATTCTCAATGCTTTCTTTACATTATTATTATCATCATCATCATCATTGTTGTAATATATATTTTCTGCAGTGCCTGTCAACTGGCTATTACATTACACAATGATCTGGATCTCATCTGTGGGGACCGCATCCCCGGTGTGAAGTAGTGAGTTTTCTGCGCGAGCGTGTCCCGTAGGTTTCATACCCACCTATGAATTTCATCCTGTCTGTGCTGTTTAATACAAAAAGTAACACCTCAACAGGGCTCATGCTTGAAGTGATGCATATTTTTTTTTATTCATTTTTTTTATTTTTTATTTTATAATTTTTTAAAAGCCCTCTGACCACGCTTCCCTCATGTCATGACGGTGTCTGCCGACAGGGCAGCTACATTCTCGGCAACGAGAAGACGATGGCTGCAATAAATATGTTGGCATTTAAAAAAGATCTGGCCACCGGTCCGGTTTCACATTAAAATGACCAACCACAGTATGCTCCCAACACCATCCCAACTGTTCTCCATCCGCTTTTTCTCTTGGAAATAAAAAAAAAAGCACTTTCGCGCCCAGCTACAAAAAAAATATACATATATAAGCAGGAAGAATGATTTTTTTAAAAAATGGAATCATCGATGATAAAATATGCCATTTTTTTTTTTATCTCTTTGTTTCTTTATCTGACCCTCTCAGATAATGCACAAAAATGATACTGACGATATAGCACGTCCCAGAGCTGCTAGATTCTCATCCACAAACATAATTTATACTTTAGAAAGAAAAAAAAAAAAGAATCTTTAAAAAAAAGTTGCAAGGTGAAACAGACAAAACACATACAAATATATATAATATATATTCTTTAAAAAAATGGATTCTCTCAATAAGTGATTTCTTCACATAGCCCACAGCTGATGTCCAATGCTCTTGCAGACATGATCCTGTGTCTGGTAACTTTTACTGCATTCACAGGACGGGTGGTACTCTCTATTTTTGTTGTTTTGTCTTTTTTTTCTTAATTATAATTTTTCTATCTTTACATGTAATATATATATATATATATTTTGAAATTATTTAACTTAAAACAGCGTTAGGATTTTATTGGTAATCCATTAAAGTGATTAAAACATGCAGTAAGAAAAAGAAGAGAGCCCAGAAGAAAAAGCAAAAGAAAAGGTAAGGTAAAATACAAAAAAAAAAAAAGGGGGGGGGGGGGGGCGGGGGACCAGAGCAAAGGACAAAGCAGACAGTGGAGGGAATCTAAGCCACAGGTCTGGCATTCCACTGTGATAGGACACCAGTTGTGATGCACCTTTGAAGCGGATCTCTGTTCGTTCTGGAACCTTCTCCAGTTAAAGACAGACGTTTTGAGTGGTGCGGTGATGACTAAGCTTTCATTGAAGTTGTCAGAAAAAGAAATAGAAAGAAAGAAAGAAAAAAAAATAAAACATTCTCAGGATTTTTTTTTTTTAAAGTTGCTGTTTTTGTGTGTGTGTGTGTGTGTGTGTGTGTGTGTGTGTGTGTGTGTGTGTGTGTGTGTGTGTTCATTTTGCTTTTTCTCTGGAGAGGCTACGCCTTGGTCTCCTCCACTCCTCATTTTTGTCATTCTTCATCCTTTCTTTCCATTTAAGGTTCCTGTTCTTCTGCCCATTTCTTCTCTCCGGATGTGCAGGTATGTGTGTGTGTGTGTTAGTGTGTGTCCATGTGTATGTGTGTGTATATATATATATATATATATATGTGTGTGATAGTGTGTGGAGGCAAGGGGACAAAAAAAAAGGATCTGGGGTTGGTTCTGTGGGTGGGATCGTTTTTTTGTTGTTGTTGTTGTTGTTGTTGTTGTTGTTGTTGCTATTTACATGTTCCGGTTCACAGGCGTGACATAGTTGCGCGGGAACATGCCCGTGTTACCGTGGCAGGCGCCTTTCCACCAGTTGGGGTCGGAGTTGTCCAGCACCTGGATAAAGTCGCCGCGACGGAAACCGAGCTCGCCCTCCTCCTGGGGGTCGAAGTCGAAGAGTGCCTGCACATACGATGGATGCTGTGGAAGAGTGATGTGGAGGCAGAAGGGGAAAGATAAAAAAAAAGAAAGTAGAGAGATTAGACTACTTTCCTGAGAATACACAAAATCAGAGTACACACCAGCACAATACTGTCAAACACAACCACAGAAATTAAACTCCTGCATGTTCATACGTATGCTTAACTCTGACTAATTCAGTGACTGATAATCAGTATGTATGCATGTTTGTGTGTGTGTGTGTGTGTGTGTGTGTGTGTTGGTGTAAGAGAGTTCCGATATACTTGCTGTGGTGAGCACTGCTGTGTGTACAGGTACATAAGCATCTCTCCCCTTACCTGAGGGACCTGTTCGATGTCCCGTAAGAAGATCTGCTGGTTCCGTGACACTGAGGTGGAGCGGTGGTAGTCCACCAGCTCATTCAGAGAGTTAAACTTCACCACCCACAGGAAGTACTTCCCTGCCCCGTCACGCAACACTTTGAAGTGTTGGACATCATTTCCAAACCTAGAGAGAGAGAGAGGGAGGAAGAGAGAGAGAGAGAGAGAGAGAGGAAGGAGGAACCCTTGTCAGTTGTCCATCGGAAACATGATGAGCTTTTCTGAAGGCCTTTGAAGACCTCATTTTCAAAAAGCCAGGTCATGTCAGGGCAGGCAGATGAAAGTAAGGTAAGAGAGAGTGTGTGTGTGTGTGTGTGTGTGTGTGTGTGAGTGTGTGTGTGAGTGTGTGTGTGTGTGTGTGTGTGTGTGTGTGCGCAGTGACAGAACTGGTGTCATTATCTTTGATGATGCCCTCCACCCTGTGGCGGGGTGAGCCCAGGTGACGCTCCCACGCCACATGCCTCTCGAGGGCTCCCCCCCTCCAACCCACCCGACGCCAGCCTGACGGCTTATCCTCTGTGACGGGCACTGGGGGGGGGATGGGTGGGTGGGGGCACGCCCTTGTAGCAGATCTCTGAGCTTGGATGAGTGGGCGATCAAACGGGCAATTAGGTAGATGCCTATCGGCCAGGCGTTTGCATATGGGACCCAGCACAAAGGGCCGGACGAGGGACAGTGTGTGAGCGTGTGTGTGTGAGCGTGTGTGTGTGTGTGTGTGTGTGAGCGTGTGTGTGTGTGTGTGTGGGACAGTGACTCAGTTCGGGGAGCAGACAGGAGACGCGCTGCGGCGGAAGAGGAAATGCTTCTGCCTGCGTCAATGTTGTGTAAGAGGCTGGGATAGAAAGAGGAAGCTGAGGGCTCGAGATGCTGCTGGGGAATGACGGGGTGTGAAAGTGGACGCTGACCACCAGGAGGCGGGTGTCAGCCCAGCGAATCGATCACGACCAAATGGTCACTTGTGGTCATTTCTAACGAGAAATGACAACGTGGTGTTGTTATTTTGGGCCTAATATTTCCCGAAAAGATGAAGGCATCTTTAACAGCGTGTAATGCGTGTGTGACTGTTGTGGTGTGGCGCGTGGTGGCCTTACTTGACGGAGAGGGAGAAGTCTCCTGGCGCGCTCTCGCTCTCTCGGATGAGGAAGGCCCCGTCGTGTCTCTGTTTGTTGAGCATCTCCTCCGCCCGGGCCCGAGGGATCTTGCCAAAGAACCACCTGGCACAGCAAACACAGCACAGCACAGAGACTCAGGTGGCATCATGCATAAAAGCACACACAGCACAGCAGTCCAACAGAAAACAGCACCGGTGCCTTCAAAACAAACCAACACCTGCTTCCAGAGGGCTGCAGGTAATGCCTCGATTCAGAGGCTTCAAAATGGAATGATTTTATTTTGCAGCATTTACTCAATTGGCAGACACTCTCAGAGGAGTTGACATGAAAGTCAAATAGAGCACAATTAAGACAAACACTGGATACGGGAAAGAACACCACACACAAACACAGTGACGAGGTAGATTGGAGGTTCATAGGAAAACAAGACATGAAGCAAATAAAGCGGACTAGTGCTGCCAAAAAAAAAAAAAAAGAATAAAAATAAAAAAAACACCTTCCTTCCTGTAATGGATCACCTTTTTACAAGTAAATCCAGCACTTAAGCATGAGAGGGAGAAGAGGCAGATTTTCAGTGCTGGTGGGGAGACGGAGCACTGAGCCTTTTTTCCAAAAAAAACCCATTATACTGCATTAACTATGTGACCAGAAAGAGGGGACAGGAAAGTAGGGAAAAAATGAGAGTGCAATTACAGGCTAGCGAGGGAGAGAAAGATGGACGGAGCAAAAGGAAACGCACCAGGAGTGCTTCAATAATTAAAAGGCCTGGTTGGAGTGGAGTGGAGTGGAGTGGTGTGGGCAAATGAGTGGTGGTGCGGCCAGCAGCAGCGCTGGCATGATGTCGGAGAGCGGAGTGCCGCCGGTGTTTGCATGCGCGTTTCATGTGGGCAGAACACGGCCAGCCTTGGGGACAGTTCCTTCTGATAAAAAGAGCCGGTGGAGCAATTAACCTGGACACGGAAGGGCGTACAGACTGAGTCACGCTGGGACTGGAACTCGAGCACACACACACACACACACACACACACACACACACACACACACACACACACACACACACACACACACACACACACACACACACACACACACACACACACACACACACACACACACACACACACACACACACACACACACACACACACACACACACACACACACACCTTAGGCAGTGTTCCTCTCTAGGCTGTTAATATTGTTGAAATTAACAGAGTAATTTCAAGGTTATTTCCTTGGTCCCGTAGGTAAACATAAACAGTTCCCGGTTGGAAGCCTGAACCAGGGCAAAGTCGAAGCATACTACACAGGAAAAGGCACACTGTGACCAGTGGGCAGACTGAGCCTCAGATACACCAGCCCCAGCACTGCCTAACGGTTCCTCTCCACTGACCATTTTCTTTCAACCTATACAATGAAATTAACGTGAATGAGTCTGAATATGTAGTATGATTAACTAATATTAAATGATTAGGTAGGGAATAGTGGAGAATGTGCTGGGGCAGTAATGTCTGTTCACCTTCAAACTCTACTTCGTAACGCAAACCACAACAGCCGACAACAGCAATACATCTCCTACTTCTCCAAGCTGTTCTTATCACCAATATGTTTCCCTTTGGACTGTCCTTATTGCCAACATATTTCCATCGACCAATTACCTGATGTACAAAGCACGCAATCTTTCCAAGTGTTGAATAGTCTATGCAGCCACGGGTACTAATTTATTTCCTCAAATATAGGGAAATGAAAGGATGCATTCCAGCTCAGACAAGGCCTGCATAAACAAGGGATATATCTCCAGGCAGATGGGCCAGTCAGATTAAACTAAATAGATTACGGTGGCTAAAGAAGACATTTATCTTGTTAGTGACTGGCAAGTTTGCTAACAAACCTCTTACAAATCGCAAACTACAATCCCCCTCTCGCAATCCACTATCTATCCACTCCTCTCTGGGCAGGCTCATTGTTTTGCGACGGGGGCAGCCATCAGCCACGCGGCAGGGTGGACGCAGGCTGGAGGTTCAGCGTGCCTGGAGCCGCCTGGTGTCACTGGGGGACCCGCGGTGGGGACGTGAGGAGGGGTGAACTGGACGACACCAGCACCCCTACCGCCGCAACCACCGCCACCACCACCACCACACCCCAACCAGTGTCACATGGCGGTCATTAGGTCCTGTGACATGACAATACTGTCTGTGGTTCAGGCATACACTGGGTACTTCCAGAGACAGACAGACATGGACCCATATAGTGTTAGAGCTGGCAAGGCTGAAGGTGATGAATGGGGTACCTTGTTAACAGACCACACATGAGTCATAAAGGCTGCATCTGAACCCTGAAATGAACACTTGCAGAGAAAAGGTGTGTGTTTGTGCACTTCTGACAAGCCTCAAGCATCACAGAACTCTATGCTGAGAGAGAGCAAGAGAGCGAGAGGGGGGGTGGGGGTGGTACAAAGAGTGTAAGAGCGAGAAAGAGAAAGACGATTCCAACAAGGAAGTAGTATAGCAGCTCTTCGGGGCAAATTCCACCTAAATGTACCAACTCTACCCATGTCATTAGCCTGGGGTCACGTGCCACATCCACTCCTTAACACTGCAACATGGACACACGGACACACACACACGGACACACACACGGACACACACACAGACACCTTTGTATACACATGAACACATAATAAGCACAAGTTGAACAGTGCCATCTCGACCAGATTGACATTATTAGAGCACCAAAAAAAAAAACAGGGTTAATTGATAACCATCATTCATAAACCATATGTTCATAAAACACCCCCAATTAACACCTGTCCAATCAAGAGACTCATGTGTAACATAAAGAAAATCCTGAATGACTTGTATGTGAAAATGACCCTGATGAAGGAGTAAGCCAAAACGTTGGTCAAATAAAGAAATATCTAGAAGTTCTGACTGTGGCACGTCACTTCTGCTTAATTTAAGTCTTTATTTACCACCGTGAGCACCTCACAAGCTATGTGTTTACCTTTATCAAATAGATACATAAACCACAAGTGTAATGTACACACACACACACACATAAGAAGGAGCACTGAACCCAGAGATAGCATTGTATCAACGCATTAAAACGGCTTCAGTGGCCACTGGGGGCCTGGACCTACCTAAAGTAGAGTCAAAAAGATGGTTTGGAGCAGTACTACGACAACCGCCAGCTCCGCCATTACTACCACTACTGCCACTACTACACTATGCAGACCGTCCCCGTGTCTCAGACACATGCTGGGAAGCGCTGGCCCAACCAACACCCCAATCCTGACCCTGGCCAGCCCATCTGCCTGGCAAAACCCGTCTGCTGGCAGTGATGCAACACAGTCAATATTCAATTAAGTCTAAAAAGGCCCCCAGCACTTTTATACTAGAGAGGGGGAGAAAGAGGGGGAGAGAGAGGGGGTGAGAGAGGGAGAGAGAGAACAGGGGAGAGCGCGAATGACTAAATGACTAAAATTAATCGGTTGTGCGCCGCGAGAGGCAGGCCTCCGAAATTTTCGCTGGCAATGCCGTGTGACGTGTGACCTTAACCGCATCGTGATGCTCAGACATCCCGGGTGCGCTGCTGTTCCACGCAAGAGGTCAAAACAACCAACACCCAGGCCGGCCTTTTTTCTGACGGCACTGAACGTGCCCATTTCATTTGAATTGGAACAGGCTGATGCGTCAGCTGTTCCCCCGTGAATTCACGAGCTTGTCTGTCTCCCATGTTTGTCCCTCTGTCTGCCCTTTGGGTACATGACGACACCGGTAACCTTCCTGGATGGCTCCAAGTACAATCCACTCTATTCTTCTCATATTTTGAATAACGTGGCTAAGTATCCCTTAACCCCACATGGACTGGCTGTCCTGTGTTTGCAAAACCAGTCCACCTGTAACCACTATTAAATAATATGCAAAATCAGAAAGCCACAGATAACGGAGCCTGGGCAGCTCTTCTGTACGTAACATTCAAACGGACGCATCGTTAAAAGGCCTGCGGTCATGGCGTGTACAAGTGTGAGTACACCTGAGTGAGTCACTGGACTAGTTGTAGCCAGAGGGGTGTATGTGTGTGTGTGTACACGTGTGTACATGTGTGCATGGCAAAGGGACCAGGAGAGGAGCTTCATAAGTTTAGATATTATACCAGCTAGGCTTGATGTGCCTAAAGCGTAGGAACTACAGCATGATTAAAGCGTGGTACCCCATTAACAACTTGCACCAGTTCCTACCAAAGGCTCTCGACTGCGTGCACGGCCTACTGCTCAAAATGATCTTTTCTCATCTCTTAGTCACTGTGTCTGTCTCAGTCTCTTCCTCCCTCCCACACACACACACACACACTCTCCCTGTCTGGTAAATGTAATTATGGATCAAAGGTCAGTAAAGTTCTATCACAAGAACAAACAGAACCTGTTTAAAACGGCCTTGTTGTAGATAGGCAACTTCAATTATGTCAGTCCAAAGGCTTTCACTACACATAAAAGAACCACCCACCCTGGAAAATGAATGCAAAACCGATTACGCTCTTAAATGACGGCAAGAGGAGCAAAGCAACAAGGCCAGACTCTGGTAGCTTGAGACCTGAGAGCTGTATGCATATTGTATTGTATGGGAGCCCTTCCTATAGAGCGACACAGACATGGGACTCGTGGTGTGTGTGTGTGTGTGTGTGTGTACCCAGTGGGACTCTAGAGGAGTTGTGGAGTGCTCAAGTACTCACGGATGTGCCTTCATCTCAATGTAGTTCTTGGGGATAAACCCATCTTTGCCATTCAGCTCTGCCTTGTACCAATTCTGGTCACACTCTTCGTTTAATACCTGAAAAAGACGGGACAAGATGGACAATGGTCGTCAATTGCACAGCTGTGAAGGGTCAGCAGACAAAACAACGATCAAGTCAGGGCAAACATCAGACATCATCAAACATTAACGATCACCTTGACGATCCAACATGTCAACCGCGACAACACCGGTGATTCGGCATCATCTTAAGATGTGCATTCCTAAACGTTTTGCACATTACAGCACACAGCAGCACCTTACTGCATTTCTGTTGGCAGTGATTTGACAGACGCACGTGTGAGCGGGAGAGGGGGCTAAAAATAATCCCAGCGAAAAATAATCTGAGGGATGACTATAAACAGGGCCAGCTGAGCGAGCACAGAGGTGATGACAGCAGGAGCGTGTGTGTGTGTGTGTGTGCAAGTGTATTATCCCACATAACCCTCATAAATGTCACTTCAGTGCAGCAACATGTGTCTGTGTGTGTGTGTGTGCGCGTGCATGTCAAAACTAAGAATTATCGTTCTTGATTCACACACCATGGGAAACCCCTTGGTGTAAAAAAAATAAAAAATAAACAAACAAACAAATAAAAATACATGTCCCAAATTCACAAACCGTCAGGGTTACCGAGGTCACCTCCTCCACACCCCAATATACAATGTCGCACCATACCTGACCCAGATCTCCCCCCAGGTGGATATGTGAAAGCTTTACAACTAGTGAGTCTCACTGCTTTCCCTCAGGCATCCCAGGGGTAGAGTGTGTGTGTGTGTGTGTGTGTGTGTCTGTGTGGGACCGAAGATCTCAAAAAAAAAAGTTAGGCTACATAATCAAATCCGCCTTTAAAATATGAACAAATTATAGAGACCTAACTGAAAGACAAGGTGGGGAGTGTGGAGGAGGAAATGACAACATCCTTCCTGCACACAACCAAAAGGGTCTGCTGCAGCACCCCCCTCCACACACACACACACACACACACACACACACACACACACACACACTGTCACACCTTAGCAAGTGAGAGGCACAACTGACAGGCAGCCTGGAGCTGGTTTCGGGGTAGCTGCTATGCATGGAATGACTGACAAACATCAGATCCTGGCACACACATCTATCTGCGGAGCATTTTGCCAGCACAGCAGAACAGAACCAGAGGAAATCAGTTGTGCTCCTGCTCACAGCCGACCCTGCCCAGAGAGGAGCGCTGTGTGTGGGAGCCGTCAGCGGGGAATCACTGAGCTGAACGGCGGTCTGGTGATCATTACGCTCCCCCCTAAAGAAAATGCTGAGCCAGTGTGTGAGAAATAGAACTTCTGCTTTGCGCCACCAAAACTTTTGCAATCTGGCATGAGGTGGGCCGCACAGACACTTTGTCAGGCGGGCGGGCGGGCGGGCGGGCGGGCGGTCGCTGGCTCCTACCCAGTAGGTGTGGAGTCTCTGAGGAGGAGCACGGGGCCTGCTGTGCTGCAGAGCTGAGCAATACACGCAGCAACAGCAGCAGAGCACAGCAGAGGCCGTAGCTGTGGCAAACGGGACACCTTACAGCATGCTGAGCACTGACAAACAAGGGCCGGGTTTCCCAGATGCGTTAAGAAGCTCTTAATAAGTGCTAAGAATTTCTTAGGAGCGCTCTAAGAACGTTCGAAGAATGCTCCTAAGAAGTTCTTAGCGCTTAAGAGATTCTTAACGCATCTGGGAAACTCGGCCAAGGTCTGAGTAAGGTCCACAACGTGAGGCCACATTAGACCCTATTCACTTCATGCACAGACTATGGCAAGTGTGAGACTGATATCAGACCAGTGATGTGGATGGAGGAGCCCTGACATGACAGAACAGGGAGGAGTTCGGCTGCTCGTTTGTACTGGAGCCTCAACGACATAATTCAAGATGCTGCAGGCAGACTGTCCAGATGAGAAGCGCCGCGACATGCCCTTTCCAGTTGATTGCACTGATTGATTTGACTGACATTAATGACTCCCAACTTAAGTCCTTATCCGACATGTGACGGGGACACAGAGATCACAGTACTGACCTTCGTTTCTTCTCTGCCCATGACTAATAACGGAGGTGATGGGCTATTTTGAGTTCGTACCAATCTGTCTATCAAACCAAGTTCTCTTCAAACGAATTATTACAGGAAATGAGTGCACGCTCTGCAACCATTTCATTCAACCACACACAACCCACCTCCCACCTCCCACACTGAGGAGCACAACTGCAGCGTAACACCACATATGGTCTTGCCCACATCACCTACGCAGATCAGCCAGCCAACCACTGCTGCAGAAGATGTTGCTGCTCTACTAACTCTTCCCCTCAAATGGCAGTCAACACACAACACCACTGTGGGCTGAAAGGTGGCTCATACTCTTGGGGAGGACATTTTCACACGCGTTGCTGTTAAAGCGAAAGCTTTCGCTCACTGAAGTGGCTCCTCAGTATATGCACCCCGCGGTCAGTTTGCACCTCAACCGCCCCGCTGAGGGTAAGACGACAGTGGAGGCCTAGGGTCAGCGGCAAGCACGGTGTGTTTTTTTTTTTTTTTTTTTCCAAAATGAAGAGACCACTGCAAATTTCAATGACTCAACTCATTCGAATGTCACTCAGCAACTGTAGGATGGCGCCACAAAAAATCTGTAGTGTTCTCTTCATTTTAATTTTTTAACTGTTGCTCTTTTATGCTTTTATTTACGATCATTCTTTGCTTTGCTTATGTAAAAAGCACACTGAATTACCCTTGTGTACGAAATGTGCTACATAAACAAACTTGCCTTGCCTTGGGTGTGTTTTAGAACACAGACAGGGTGGAGGGTGGGGGGGTGGGGTGGGGGGAGGACAGGAGGAGGGGGGAACAGAAAGAGAAAAGAGAAAGGGCGCTCCTATCTCTAACTAAAGCTCAGATACTAATGACGTTTCCCCATTAGTACACTAAGAGTTCACTAAAGTACACCAGTACACTTAACACTATTAGTGCACTAAGTCCAAGCTGGACTGAGTTGACCAGAGACTGAGTTGGAGCTCTTTGCCTCAGCTAACGTAACAGATGGTAGAGCAAGCGTGCCAGCCCCACCAATGGAAGCACACATCCTGATGGAAATGTGGTGCGGTTTACGTCGCTTAAAAAAAAAAATCATCCACTAGATGTGAATCCGTGTGAATGTGTATGTTTGCACATGCATCTGCGGTGGGAAACACTCTCCCAGAGCGGCATTCCACAGGCGAGATTTCAGGCCGAGATAACGGTGCGAAGCACAACCTGAAAAGCCCGTACATAATATCTGGGGCAGGCACTTGGGAGAGAGACACGGACTGTCTGTATCGTACGGTTTCAGCCTGCCCACTACCAGGGAACGAAATGTATGAGGGCGCAACACTCGACCTGGCTGGCTCCCTGATCGGCTTGATCTTCCACTGTTGTGCAGGCAAGAATACTGTTGCCTGCCAAGACAGACTGTGCCATTTCTGCATCTGCACAAACCTCCATATTAAATGATTCGGCTGGGTCGGCTGGGCGTGTTCAACCCCCCCCCCCCCCATTCCACATTTCCATCCAAGCAGAAATAAGCTGCCATGGAAGACGTAGATGAAATGCCATGCTTTCTATCCCATGGTCTTTTGGAATCGCCTACAGCCATGTGTGCATTTAAAGGGGTCAATTTGAGGATTGCTACTGTTTTTAGAGAGGGTCATGGCCTACCTACTGCTGAAGAAGAAAGTATGCCTTGTCTTCACAAACGTAGACGGATGCGAAAACAGCAGCAACAAACTCATGAACATGTAAATTCACATCATTTTCTGTGACCTCCCTTTTCCGCTTAAACAGAAGTGTATTGTGAGCCCAAAAATATACGAAAAAAAAAAAAAAAAAAGAAACATTTAAGCAAACTATAACTTAATTAAGTGTAACTGACACTTACTTAACTGCTTACTTAAATAACTAGCAATAGCATCAAGGCAAAGCCTATGGCAACCAATATTCAAGCATCCCTGGATGGATAAACACCCCTCCATCGAGAGACTGATGCCTATTCACCTCCAACTGCAATTCAGAGCGAAGACGGCTTTCAACGGGGGGGGGGGGGGGGGGGGGGGGGGGGGGGGGGTTGGGTTGGAGGAGGTCACACAAGAAGAAAGGCCGTTCTGTTGCAGGAGCCAACTTTTTGGCTTCGATCCTTTATCACATTAGGTGGTTAGCGGCCAAGCGGCGCAGACGTTAGCTGCAGAGGGAGATAACGGCTCACACTGATGCTCCAGCAGAGCGGTTTACTGACTACACACACACACACACACACCTTTCTGAGAAATCTCCCAAGTGCAAAACATAGGGAGGAACGCATTAGAGTGGGGCCCAAACAATAACAGGATGTATGCTTTTTTGCATGCACAGAGCAGGGGTGCGTTTTTCAGAAAGTACCACAGTAACACTGTAGCCGCCCTTTATCATTTTGAACACTTTCTGGTAACGGAGGAGAGAACAAATATCCAACAAGTCTTGAAGAAAAACCGACCACTTTGAGCTCTCCATGACAACTATTCTCACTCCTCTCATCCCTCGGTCTCCCCCACCAATCATTCTCTGGTTGAACAGAAAACACACAGGGCAACAGCTGACTGCTTACGGCCTACAATTGGAAAAAAATCTTTTTTTTCTCCCTCTCTCCTTTCTGTGAGCACACACACACACAAGCACAGCATTGTTCCCTCTCGCTCGTCCATTGTACTGGCTGGCTTCTGTGGGTTTTTGCTGGATTGTCTTGTCAGTTGGTCGGCTTTTTTTTTTCCTCCTTTTTTTTTTTTTTTTTATTCCTCGTCTTTTAATCAGGCAGAGGCCAACGAGTTTGCACTCGAGAAGTTGACGTCTGAACGATAATCTCCCTCCCAGCTGCCGCACTGCACAAGGAAGCACTGAGCAGAGAAGTGCAGAATGCAGATCATGCACGGACAGCTCAGTGGTGCAAATCACACTTCCGCACAAGTGCTTTGGGTCCCGGCAGGCCTTGCCGCGGCAACGCTGCTGCAAATGTCGGGCCTCCAGCACACACTGGAGCGCCACAGTTAAAGAGACGATGATTTCTTGCGATTTTGATTGGCAGCTTTAAGGCTGCTGAGGATGGCAGGCAGTAGGTGCCACTCGCACACACAGTCGACCGAAAGTAACAAATACAGACAAAGAAGTGAAAGCACAGGAAAGGAGAGGGTAGGAAAAGCAAGATGGCTCATCGTTCCATATGCAATAAAGAAGGCTGACGGTGTAGGCTCAGGCTGTGGGTGAGATGGTCACACACAGGTCGAGAGGAGGAGGAGGAGAGAGACTGATGAAGAGGGAGGCACTCGGGCTGCACCCAGAGAGCCATGCTGCAGGGTGTAGTAGTGGGGGTGGGGTAAAGGGCGGGCCCACGTGTCGGCAGGGCAGCTCAATCCTGTGAGGATTCAGCAGGAGCCGACCTCACAGCTGCAGCCGGATTACGGCAGAGCATGAATTAATCTGCTAGGGTCGCATACAAAAGCTTTTTTCTCTCCTTTTCTGCCCGTTATTATCTCTATCCCCCCCCCCTTCAACAGCTCCCCTTTAATGTCCGAGCCTGCAATTCCTGATAGGACACCTCAACAACATGCCGTTATGCCGAGATACACACAAAAAACTGGCACCACAAAAAAAACTGGCACAGAGAGAGAGAGAGAGAGAGAGAGAGAGAGAGAGAGAGAGAGACATTTGCGCGTCATCAATGCATTAGGTAGGCCACAGTGACAGTCTAAGCCTCAGGCCGGCCTGCCTAGCCCCCCACCCCCCCCCCCCACCCCTCTGGAGCAGATTCAGGGGTTACCAGAGGTCAGAATCAGAACAGACATGCGAATGGAGGCCTAAGCTTTTATGTTGAAACAAAGAGAAAATGTGCATGCATGCTCCCAAATGGGCCTCTGTTCACACTATACAGAAGGCCTGTGTGTCTCGTGTGTGTGGCGAGCATAGTGGGACTGGTACTAATGCACTATGTCCACTGTGTATGGAGTTGACAGCTGGGCATTGACACGGCCCGAGTGACAGAAGGAAACAAAAGACGGATAGGTCTTCTTGTGAGGCCCGACAGAAAGAGAGAGGAGAACACACACAAAAAGGATTGTGACATACACAGAGAGAGAGGTGTGCATTGCAAACACAAGTGTGAGGGTTTTGTAAAAGACACGTGCTGGGAAGAGAGTGGTGTGTGTGTGTGTGGTGGTGGTGGGGGTGGGGGTGGGGTGGAGTACAGTAGGTCAACAGGGGTGGATAGTCAGGGAGTGTGACTCTAAGTTTGCGATTTTGTGCATGCGGGGTTGTGATTTTGTGTGTAAGGGTGTGTGAGATTGGGATTTTGTGTGGTGTGTGTGTGTGTGTGTGCGTGTAGTGTGTAGCAGGGTACACTCTACACGCAGGGAGATAAGCTCTGCCATGATCCCCAGCACAGTCGGCCTGCCTCCACTGACACTAATGAAGTACTCCAGCTCAGCGGTAATTAACACACGCTACACACACACACACACACACACACACACACACAGTAACAGGAGGGGAGGAGGGGTAGGACCCTTCTCCTGAAATGGCCCCATCTGCCCGCTCTGCATCCTCTCCCTCTCGCTCACCCTCACCTCCGTCTCTGCCAACCCGAAAAACGAGCAGCTGAGGCCCAGCAGACAGGGGGGGGGGGGGGGTCCGCTTCTCTGACCCCCCACGCCAGAACTGGGCCCAGGGGAGAGGGGTGAGAGTGAGCACCAGAACCACTTTTGGACACAGAACTGAACACTGGGGGGGGGGAGGGACAGAGATAGACGGGGCGCCAGGACATAAAAAAAAGAAACAAAGAAAAGAACATTAACACCTATGATTAACACCATCACATGACTTAAAAACACACAATGCTGTAAGATAAGCATGACCTAGATGATACTGACAAGCTCAAGTTCTGCTTTCTTCGTAAAACGCATCGTCCGAGTAAGATTTAGACCACACAATGCTCTAAGAAAGACATGCATTTTTTTTGTCTCTACTACTGCGAAAGCTTGCTTAACTGGAAAATAGACTGACGGACAGACAGAAATAACACCAGCCAGACGTGCTGTGGGGGTCTGAAGCGCGGAGTCTGATTGGTCAGAGGACGACACAAATGCCGCAACCTTCGCTCTACTGCTTGGATTCCTGTCAGGCTTCGAGACGGTGTGTTGTATATCATGAATTGTCCTGCGCCTCTCTCTCTATGATGGGGGCACAGGAAGAGGGTGTCTGCCGGGACAATAGAGGTGTTTGTGTCTGACTCTGAGCCGAGGAGGGACTTGCAGATGTATGGAAAACGCTTCCCCTCAACCTACACCAAGAATCCTCGTTTGGCATTCTACTGTTCAGACAGACATCTTAGCTGTGTCAAGGACGACGCGATGGCACGGTTCTGGCAGCGGAGTTTCGAAGTGGCAGCGCTGTTGCAATGGAGTGTGTGACGCTGTGCTGTGGCTGTGTGTTGTAACCATGAGTCAAGGGAGGCAGGACTACCTCGAATCCGGGCTTCCGTGGAACGTGTGAGCGGTTACGAGTCTTTGTTTATGACAAAGTTTAATCAAGCGATTTCGCATGAACTCCCAGTTAAACCACAGACACAGAAACACGCACACCTACACACACACACACACACACACACACACACACAGACACAATCTAGGACTGTAGTGGCTTGAGTAGGAGGCTGTGAGAGAGAGAGATGTGGGTGGTACTCAGAAGCGGCGTCTGCAGTCCGAGAGTCCTGGGCCTCCCCTGTCAAGCTGTGCTTTACTGAGCTTAGCTGGTGGAACATGCACCAGTTCAGCGCATCAGTCAGATCCAACTGCGCGGCATTCTCGTCTCAATCCCCCCACCCCACACACACACACACACACACACACCCTCTCTGTATCTTTTCCCCAACTCTCGAGCTCTCCATGTGACTCTCTTAGCGTGTCAGTGAGCGAGTGTGCGGGCGGTCGTGCGTGCGTACTGTGCAGAGCAGTGTAGTGCGCACACACACACACACACGCACACACACACACACACACACACACACACAGTGCCTTCCAGCAGCAGCAGCAGACACACGAACAGACACTCCTGCCAGCTTTGTGATAACTCCACGATGAAGAGGAGGACGAGGATGATGAGATCCCGGCAGCTCACCCGCAGCTTAGCTGGAGGGCGGTGAATGATCTCATCAGTCCAACCAGTCACTCAATTACGGCGGCCAGGGAACACGTCACATGCAAGATTAGAGAGTCGGGCCTACTAAAAGAGGAACAGGGAGCGAGGGAGGGAAATAAGGGAGGGAGAAAAAAAAAGACAAAAATGGAGGTTGTGACACTGGAAAGAGTGAAGAAGCCCTCTTCTGTCACTAGGCACAAGAAAAGCAAGATGAGGGAGAAGGCAGAAATCACCCTAAGGAGGGAGCACTAAGCCTGTGTGTGTGGGGCCGTGCTCAGCACTGGCCAGCACAGCCTCCCTCTTATCACACACACACACACACACACACACACACACACACACACACACACACACACAGCCTTCCACAGAAGAGAAGAGACAGCGGTGACCTGCTTGTGTCCATCACACACGCCAACAAGGGGGCCTTGGGGCAGATTGCACTGCCTGCTTGACTGAGCAACAGAGCCAGCAGAGAAGCAAAGATGCTCTCGTCCATACAAAAGACCAGTGACTGAACACGGTCATGCTCCTTTGTCATCAACCCCAGTCAGCGAGTGTGAATGTGCATGTGTCTGAGTGATCCAGTCAGAAGCCTCGTCAGGCTGCTCTGGCTGTCACAGTTAGAAGCTACTATGTGTAGCCGACAACTCTCACACACACACACACACACACACACACACACACACACACACACACACACACACACACACACACACACACACACACACACACACACACACACTCAAGAGCTGTACTTATTAGACCATCGCCCCATTGTACTAGGAGTCAATTTCACTCCATTACTGTGATACCGGCTAATATTTACAGCACGACTGTTCTTTTCCCTTGGATGGATCCAGGAACAGGAAGCTGCTGTTTGCACTGCGGTCTGGAGGGCCGTCTGGCTGGCAGCTGATGGCGCTGATCAGTGAGCGGTGCGGCGGCAGCGCTGCACTTACTTACTTCAGGCTGAAGCCACCGGTGCAGCAGCAGCAGCAGCAGCAGCACTCAGTATCATTAAGAGGAATCGGACAGAGGCCAAATACAGTGACGGGGGGAAAGGGAGGGGGGGGGGGGGATACTCTTTTTATTTTCGGCATCCAACGTTTAGTCTGATTCTTATCTCTCCAAGAACATGCTTCTTCTACTTCTACTTCTCGGCACTGTGCACTCTTAAAACAACACAACTTGCGTTGTTTCTAACACGTCTCGGCGTCCAGATAGGGACACCAGTTTGTGTTGTTTCCCTCCCTTTTTGTTTAATTTGTTACACAGGATGTGTTGAAAATAACACAACTTATGACGCTTATGTCACTGTGTCGAGATAAGGACAACACATTCGTTTTAAAGAGTGTGGATGAGACAAGCAGAGCACATTTAGAAAGTAGATCATTCTGACCTATTTACAAAAGCCTCTGCTCATCTGAACATCTCTATCTGTGTTTTAGGGTGTTTGCTCGTCTCAGTCATCACACACCTCTGACTGCTGCAACTAATGTAAGATCAGCAGCCATGCGACTGAATCATGACTATCAAATAACAAAACAAACACATACACACACACAGAGTACCAAACTAGACCAAAGACAAAACCTCTCCAAACACAACCTAGTTCCATGGGTTTCATGCATCCCTCAGGACAATTTATCCAGGCTGCCCTCCAAAGCCAGGGTTTAAGTGAAAAGCTTATGACTGAAAGGCGGGGAGACGAAGACCTCGGAAGGATCGAACTCTACGGAGAACTAATCAATGGCTCCGTAGTGGGGGAGAGATGCTTATTAGTGCCAAGGAGCGCAATCAAGCCATTGGAGGGCAACAGAGACCAAAGCCAGCTTTCTGTACAACAATTGCGAATAATCCCTCTTCTAGGAACCTTTAGCCAAAGTATCCACATGTTCATCCATCTATCTATTTCAAAAGAGGCAAAACAATAAAGTTGACCATTGGCAAACGTGTACATCATAACCTACACAATAAGGGTACAATATATATTTTGAGTTCTGTGACATTATTGTGTGTGTGTGTGTGTGTGTGTGGAATTGTAACTTATCTGTTTTGACAGATGACTCCCTCAACTGTCATGTGCTGATGCTTGTTCATGCATCATTCAATGCTTTTTGGCTAGCATACTACAGCATATAACTCTTCTGGATTACTGTCTAATAAACCACATGCCTAAATCACAGACGTAAACATCTTACAGCCAGCTGGTGTGACTCGATCCTGTTTTTTTTTTTTTTTTTTTGGTGCTGGTCTGTTCTGCTGCGAGCTGATTTACCTGTGCTCCAGTCTTTCTTCCAACTTCAAAACACTGCTCAGATTAAAGACACTACGCTGTAATATCACATTAGTTTATCAGGGGGTAAGAGAACATGATATATTGTCTTCTACAAGCAACATACTTGTAGTACTACACTCTGTACTTTTCTGTGCTTCTGCATTCTGTTCTGTGCTAGCCTATGCTATGCTATGTTTGGCAGTGAGGTTCTCTGTTCCTCTATGCTACGCTAGGCTAGGCTACGCTGTCTCTGCTACTCTGTTTCACCAGTGGAGGCCTTCTGGGACGTGGGGGACAGGAAGCAACGGGGGGGGGGGGGGGTGGAAGAGGCAATGAACAGGAAGTGAGAACAGAATGGTGGAGGAGAGCAAAAAAAAAGGAGGAAGAAGAGAAGCGCACTCCACTGCCCCGGTGTAGTTTCTCTTTCCCCCAAAAACCAGCCAGGCCGACTCGACTTCTGCTCCACTCTCGCCGGGGTGCTTGTGAGGGATCGCTCGACTGATTACGTAACAGCACTCCGAAATAATGCTCGGCCTCCCGGGAGTTGAGCTGAGAGCAAGCCCCGGCAGACGCGCCCGCCCGCCCGGCCTCGACTGTGTTGTAGATGGTCTGTACACGTCTGCCTGCCTGCCTGCCTGCCTGCCTGCCTGCCTGCCTGCCTGCCAGCTGTGAGCAGTGTTGCCGCTACATACATGCATGCAAGCACACAGCACACCGGGCCAATGCAGCGAGCTCACACAGTCCAGTCAAGAGTTTAAGTGCTGAATGCCTGCTACAAAGAGCCAATCAAACATGCTAGTACTAGGAGGGGCAACGAGAGGGAATGCTGAGTGGTGTGTGTGTGTGTGTGTGTGTGTGTGTGTGTGTGTGTGTGTGTGTGTGTGTAAAATCACTCAGGCACAGGCACAGTTCAAAAAGAGTTCGACGTGCTAGCAAACGCAGAGCGCTTCTGTGTGTATGAGCGTATTTGAGCAAGAGACCTGTGAAAGGCGCACAACACGTGGCTCAGCACTTTAGCACAAACTACCGTGTGTACATATGTGTGTACATACATGTGTGAAATCAGTTCTGCTGACTAGATTTTACAAACCAAAAACCACCTCATACAAATCACAGCCTCTCACCGTCAACAAAACCCGACACATTGAGCAAGCGCCCTGACTGGGCCCTGCAAGACATACTTGTCCGTCTATTCCACTGGTGGCCAGTACAGGAACTAAGATCCCCGAGTTGTGAAGGCAAAAACATGCTGGGATGACTTCCTCAGAAACAGAGTGTGATTGCTGAGGACAGCTAGGCTGTCTTGGGTCTTGCGTGTTGTATCGAGGAGCCCCTGCATCCCACTCCGTTTGCATCCAATATGATCTGCCTGCCTGCGGCTTGTGAATTATAGAGAACCGGAGCGCCGACTCAGCGTGAGGCCCGAGGGCTCCTGAGGTCAACGCCGGCGCTGAGAGAGAGAGAGAGAGAGAGAGAGAGAGAGAGAGAGAGGGAGGGAGAGAGAGAGAGGGGGCAAACAGACAGGACGGTAGTCGGTCTTCCCGTTTCTCACCCCAGAGTGAGTGAGTGAGCGGGTGGGTGGTTGGTTGGATGGGTGTCTGTGGTGACACCACTGTGGGGTTGAGGGTAGAATGAATGCCAGGGAAGCTAGGTGCTAGCCAGGAGAGAGAGAGAGAGAGAGAGAGAGAGAGAGAGAGAGAGAGAGAGAGAGAGAGAGAGAGAGAGAGAGAGAGAGAGAGAGAGAGAGAGAGAGAGAGAGAGAGAGAGAGAGAGCAGGCGTGTCTGTTAGCGTGGGCTTCCTTGCGTGGTCCTTCTGCTTTTCCACCGCGCTTTGATGTGAAGTCACGAGATGCGTGCACTTCCCACTGGGCCTTTTCACCCTTGAGTTTCCACTCCGCAGTTTCCACAAGTGATAACTACACTTGGCAGCAGATTTCTACCATTAGACCACTGAGGCATCAAACAAGGTGGTAAATAAACAGTGCTGGATGAAAAGGCAACTTAATAATTTGAGATTTGTAGCGGAACTTGTAGAGACACACAATGCAAATGTAAAACTTTGGAGGAAATGCGACCATCAAAGCACTTGTCCAGACAGCAGGCTACATCACCAACAACAACACTACGGTTGGGGCAGCCTCTCAAGTTACCTTTATAACTCAGGAAAACATGGCACCTGCAGTGGACAGCTCTGTTTACAATATAGCAATGCTCATAAGAGAGAGAGAGAGAGAGAGAGAGAGAGAGAGAGAGAGAGAGAGAGAGAGAGAGAGAGAGAGAGAGAGAGAGAGAGAGAGAAAGACAGAGAGAGAGAGAGAGAGAGAGAGAGAGACAGATAGACAGACAAGGACAAATTACAACACTCATTGTACTCATCATACATTACTACTGTGATCAAGATCAAAGTAGGACTACACCAGCATGGCTTCAAACTGAGTAATAAAGGTTTGATGCATGACACATGCAGACAGACAAGTAGATGCAAACACGCACGGATACATACACGCACGGACGCACGGACACACACACACACACACACACACACTTGCACTTAAAACCCCCTCTATTTCAGAACCCATTAAGAGCTAAGATAAAAAAAAAAACATCCCCCAAACGATCATCTCCTGTTACAATAGTCCAAAAAGCATGCTGAATACGGATTGAGACCCACACAACACAAGCAAGCGTTGTGTTTATGTCATAACAGCAGATGAGGCTTTAGCCAGACTTGAGGCCCACCCCGTCATAGCGATGATGTTTTAAGAGGCTCTTCATAAAGATCTTTAATGCAACGAGTCCATTTGGCTGACGGGATTATAAAAGCCCTTTCTATTCTTGGATACAAAATCCACTGACACGAGTACAAGAGTCAACAAAAGGCTTAGGGCCCATGAGCCAGTATTATGAAACAAAAGAGGGTGGCCTCCAGTGACACCCCTCTTCACCCGCACCACATCGCTTACATAGAGCCCTCTCTCATGGACGCAGAAGGTGTGGTCCAAAGATGCTAACGTGCCAAAAAAAAGTAAGGAAGAATATCAGACCTTACTGATGAGTTTCAGATTTTGGCATCATGGGCTCTTGAAAACCCATGCATACGAGCGTGATCTAGTCTCATAAAAGGAAAAGTTATGACGACAACAACAACAACAACACGACAGTGCAATCGTGTACCTGCCATGCGTGTTAGGAATACTTGCCTCTGAATGGTTTA
This sequence comes from Sardina pilchardus, assembly GCF_963854185.1. Taxonomy (NCBI): domain Eukaryota; kingdom Metazoa; phylum Chordata; class Actinopteri; order Clupeiformes; family Clupeidae; genus Sardina; species Sardina pilchardus. The sequence continues at coordinate 15,746,991 of NC_084996.1, read as the reverse complement.
AACACAATCAATGATCAGTTAGGAGCACAGGCCATAATGAGGCTGAGTAAGGCATACTGCCAAGGCCACCTGTGCCACTGACAAACAACTCGGTGCCTTGATGCCCACAGAGTCCTCTAGTGAACGGCATCCACCACACAGAATAATGCCTGCAAGACTTGACTGCAAAGGAGCTAGCACTGGGGTTTTAACAGACAAAGTTCCTAGCTAATAACTACAGGGAGGGTGTGTTCAAATATACCTCTGGTGTCGGTGATCATTGACAGAAACATGTAAATATGACATCCCATTGATTCAAGAAAAAAAATAGCCCAATGTAAAAGGGAGCAAGGACTCAAACAAGCATCTACAAATGCAAAGAAACGCACAAACGCTTTTAGGAAGCCGGCCAGAGTGAAGCTTAGCAAAGCTAGCATAAATTGTCCGTCTGGCCTAGAGACCGACGTGTTAAGCGGGTGTAATTTGAAATGTCAGCCAGCATGGCAGCCGAGCTGGCGCTCGCTCGCCCCTGAGTGACTCGTCAGAGACCGGCAGTGGCATGGGACCGCAGATCTGACACCCGCATCCGCCAGCCATCGCCATCAGCACCATCGTCTCTCTCTCTCTTTCTTCTCTCTGACCTTTTCCCCCCACCACAGATTTCAAGATGAATCAGACAAGAAACAACCAGTAAAGTATCAGAACTAGTGTTTGTCTATGCCTGTGTGTGTGTGTGTGTGTGTGTGAGAGAGATAGAGAAAAAAAAGAGAGGGAGAGAGAAAAAAAGAGAGGGAGAGAGAGAGAGAGAGAGAGAAAGAGGGAGAGAGAGAGAGAGAGAGAGGTTTGCTTGCGTAATGATGGGGATCCAGAAGTAATGAAAAACCATCCTCTTTTTCAAGCCTGTAGGGCTCAGTGCAGACATGCTCCACTGACGTCACCACCTGCACACTGATTCACTCGTGCGCCTCTCCATAACACACCGCTCATTCGGTGAAATATTTAGGATGATTCCGTTAGGAGAATCCTGCCCCACGGGGAGTTAGGTGGCCAGCCATTAATAGTCCAAAGGAAGGAGGGGGAAAAAAAATCCTCCCGGCCGAGTACGATTCTGGGCTTTGGGACACCATTTGTCTGCCTCCCTCCCTCTGCTTCCCTCAACTCTCATTCCCCTCTCTGACGTAGCACCGTGATTGCATTAGAGGACTGATGGTCTCCTCCGAGGACCTGTCGGCAGGTCCCCATTTGGACACGTATTGGATTGTGAAAGGCTAAATCAGATTGGGCGTTAGTGCCCGCCATCCATTCTGAGGAGAACTGGTTTCCTAATCCTCTGGCCGTGGCTCCTCAAATGCGGCAATCAAACACACATAAGCTGCTGGTAATCTTCCCTGGGGAAGAAATCAGTTAGGAGCGGGGCAAATTGCATTAATTCTGTGAAATCAGTCAGCATTCTAAGCCTTCTAGGTAGAGTGCTGAGAAAAGGCATATGTGGAGGTGGGTTCTTCTCTCCCCCCATCCAGTCCTTACTCAGAAAGACGGATCATTAAGGGTTAACCGAAGGGCAAGTGTACAGTATAAGGAAGAATGGCCAAATCGGTTTGCTTTGTGTATGACGTGTGTACTGGTTCGAGACTTTTCTTTCCGTTTTCAATTATACCACGAACAAACAATAAGCTCATCATGTGACACGGGTGATAAAAGTCAGGAAAACATAAACTCTAAATAGAACAAAGCATGAGTGTGCAAGTAGGCTGAGGCTACTGTCTCGAGTCTATGATCCATGCCGCAACAAACACCTGATTCACTGACCATGCAAGATCCTCTGGGATTGAGTTTATTTATTTTTCTTAAGACCCGAGAAGCAGCCGGGGAAAAATAAAATAAATATCAATACCACTGACAGAGAGTAATGCAATACTGTTAGTGATAGGATAAAGTGGAGGAGAGTGAAAGACCTGTTCAATCCTGCCCAATCACACGACACTTCCAAGAGTGAACAGACTCAAACCGACTGATCTCCGGGAGACGGTGACGAACACCAGAAGAGCGCAAAAGTCATTTGGTCCTCCGCTTGTAATTTACTCACAGTAACTCAGGGAAGGAATGGTCATCGTTCCTACGGTCAGGGGTTTGCTCACAGTTCCTCTAAACTCTGGGGAAATTCCTGACACAGTGAGGCCACGCGCATTGGCAGATACAACGCTACCGCAGCCCGGTCCTGTCTTGACACGAGCACGGTCTTGAAGCTTACGCAAGCCCGTCTCCCTGCCACGCCGTTCATCCCCCCCCCCCCTCCAGTGGGCTGCTGACAGGGCACAGCCTCCAGTCAGGCGCAACTCTCCACTCCTCTCTGCGAAAGCCAGGCGACCTGCCCAAGGGCACTTCCATGAATCTGGACCTGGCTTAAGTGCCACACACAAAGGGCCTGTTTGTAAGGAGGGGAGGGGGTGATGCTGAAAATGTTGAAGGGCAAAAAGACCTATACTAAATGCAAGGCATCTTCTTGGGATGCTTCTAATGGCAGAAGTTCAAGAGCTGCTATGTGGCTCTCCCTCTCTCACTTGGTCTCTGGTACATGAAAGAGCAGGGAGATGGATGTGACTCAGCAAACAGCCAGGCTGTCTGATATTTAAGCTCAGGGGTAAAGGGCCGTTCACACCAGGAACGAAAACTGACATGGACTAACTAACACAGCGTCCACACATGGACCCGCAATAAGGAAGGTATCTCCTCGTGTTGAATGTGAGGTCTGTCATTGATGGACTCAGATTAGCCGTCAGCCATTCATTGCTCTCAGAATTGCTCTGAAAGTGATCAACGATACTGTTCTTTATGCCTTTATCGTTACAGTTTATGTATGAGTTATCCTTTATATGAGCTGAAGCGATACTACAGTATTTTGCTGTTATCGTTATAGTAACATTACCGCTACAGCACAGTTATAATTTCTGGTGTGAATGGCTGTAAAGGGTCAAAAGAACAGTGTTCCTGTACGAGCAGATATTAGACAATCGCACACACGAGCAACTTATGACTCTCCGTTCTCATGGACAAACTCTTACCACGGAGCATGAATTTGTGACAGTTCAAGTCAGCCTACAAAAAGAAACCACAGTGGGTAGGTAGATTTTTTTTACATGCACTCCACCAGTTTATGAAAGTGCCTGAAGGAAGGATGACTTTGTACAGGCAATTACACCATCGAAGCACTTTATGACCACAAGAAGGCTGTGCAAGGGTGCTGGGTTGCTAAGCATACCAGATAAGAGTCAGATCCTCTCCAAACTTCCTGTCAATTCTCATCGACTCCAGCTGTGCATATCCCAGTAACTGAAGACTGCAATTAGTTCACTCGTTTGCTCAGATGCATGTTACTTCCTTTCCCTTTTCTGCTCAACATTGCAGACTTACTTTATCAGACAGACCCAGGACTATGGGGCTTGTGGCTTCTCAGCTCACCAAAAAGGTATATTTATTGCCTTTGTTATTCTTAAGCTCACAATTGAGTAGTAGTGGCCCCAGGAACTCAACGGTCACGGAGCAAACTGAGGTCACGGGTGGAGCACAAGTAACATATTTTAAACACAGCCTCACATCGACTCCTTCCTTACACCCAGCTTTCTTCTTGTCATATTAGTGACATCGAGGAGCTTCCCTACAGTGACAGCATATGCTACGGTTTACACAGGCCGCTGCCGTCAGCAGGACTCGACGGCGGCACGCGACCCGCTCTGAGCCTGCAGTTTCTCGTCCCGCTTGCACAAGACCAAAACAAACAAACGTGCCATCCAAACACATCTGCTTAAATATGCATGGGCCGTGTGCCGCAGGAGTCAGGTGACACGGCAGGAAAGCTGACAGGTGAGAGGAGATTGAGTGACATGACGGGAGAGCAGACAGATGGGGAGACTTGAACTTTATTCTACGGTATATTGGGCCTTTTCTTTATCAATCTAACAGCCTTGTACGACTGGCCATCTTGTGCTTTGCAACAGATGTGCAAGCTTCTGCCCTCTACCCTTGGCCTTAACGACTCGATCTGAATGTGGCGTGTTCCAAGCACTTCTTATTGAAGCCAAGGCGGAGGTGGCCTATAAAGACAACCTGCATCACTGTGACACTAGTTCTTGGAAAAATAAGGGGGAGCGACATCACCACCCGGCTTAAGCCTTCGGGGAGTCTTCTTAAAAAGAAAGAAAAACAAGGGGAAAAAAAGAATAAAGCAAGCAAAAATAGATGTAAAGCAGACTCGGCAGCTGTCTGAGTTGCTTCTCTGTCAACACTTCCTCTGTGTGCGGTTAGCATGCAACAGCAGAGGTTTGCGGAGGAAGAAGCCTTAGTTTTCTGGGGTCCATGCAACAGTATCAAAGGGTCCCAGTTGTTGTTCTCATCCCAAAGGTGAGCAAACACAGCAGCAACTGAGGTGTATGGCGACAGTTCTGTACAACAATCCTCATCTGTCTTTTGCGGTAACACAATATTCTATCTGAAACCTCTCTATGAGTGGTGCTATTTATCCTTTTTTTTCACGTCACACGAGGAATTAAATTAGCTGATTAAAAGTTATCAAAAAAATAGTAGCACAAAGTGCTTGAGAGACTCGGGATTAATATGATGAGGGCGCAGCCATGACTTTTGTAAACCTGCTGGTTTGAAGTGGTATGTTATATAATCCCTGCAATTTTAAGCCATAAAGAAAAGAGTAAAGACAGATTACATCAATTTATTGCTCCTCAAAGTGGAAAGCCTTACTCAGTCCTGTGATGCCACTGAACCTGCATGACATGGTGCACTTGTTGTCAAAAATTGCATTGCCCTGTTTTGACAAAAACAGTGAGGCAGGGCAGAATAACTGTGGCAGAGGTCACTTCTTCTGTGGGCCCCTTCTTGGTGTAAAATGTAAATAACGTACCAATCTTTACCGTTTCAAATGACTCCACAAAAATAACATTTGCACACACAAAACAATTATATAATTCTCTCTTACTATATGTAATTCAAGTACAGACTGACCTGTAAGTAACTAAAAAACTATCGTGCAAGTCATTTCAAAAGAAATGAATTGCAACAAAAAAAAACATTCTCAACAAATGGGTGATGAGATGGGTGAACTAGCTCTGCTGCAAATTATATCCAAGCATCCCACAATTAATGGTGTACTTTCTTTAATTAATCTGACCTTGTAATCTTGGTATGACAGAATGCATCCATGTTCATCTGAGGAGATTATCACAACTAATGACTGAAACTAAATGCCGTAGAGCAGGAGGGAAAATTCTGCCTTCCTGGCTTCTGTAATCTCATTTGATCAAAAAAAGGGAGTATAAACTCTTTTCCCTTATTCTTCTCGTGAAATAGGGAGTGAGAGTTAAGAGTCTGAAGGTCCAATGGTATTTATAATATAAAATGCTGTAAGGGTATATGCAGGTACAACAGACACTGAGGGGAAGACATTCTCTTACATCTGAACACAGACCATCAAGTTATGTTACTCAGGATTACTGGCAGGACCAGCACTACTGTAATGCCGCATCCAACAACTGGTTCATGTTTTAATATCAGAAACTGTGGACCAGATGGAAGGAAAGTATATCATTGAACCCAGCCTTTTTTATTTAGGGGTAGAATTGAACCCACGTGGCAGCATCCCCAATGTCTTGTGCTAACAAATGCTAAACTTTTTCTTTGGAATATGATATTAGCGGTCAAATCCAACAATATCATGGATTAACAATAACATGAAACTAACAAAACACACATACACACATCATTCCAGTGTGCATAAATGTGAAAGTAATTCTACATCAGTGTTTCAGAATGAACACCTGTGTTGATGTGAGGATTATGTTGGGAAACATCATTTCTGGATTCTGGCAAACAAATGATTTGAAAAAAACATATCCCTGAATATAGACTATCAGAGCCCAGACGTGTTAGCAGACTATTCTAACTATAGTATACACTACACTACGGATGAAAGGCTATTTTAAGGGCATAGAACATGGTTAGAAATGCAACATTTGTGAGCTTCTCTCACTAATTGCATACTGCACCAAATGAAAGGCAAGCAAGATAAAAACTCAACTTAGTTACAATCTCAACATACAACACGTGTAAAATAGTAGCAAAACAGCAATGTTTACCTTCAGGACTTCCCCCCGTTTGAAACTTAGCTCGTCGTCAGCAGTTGCTTTGAAATCGTACTTAGCAATCGCTTCCATTGTTTGGTGGATTCAACGTTGAGCACAGCCTGGTGTTGCAGATAGTTGACCACGTTTGTGTCAGTTCCTGGGTGATTATTCCCTATCGTCGGGGAATGGATACAAAGACTCCGAATAAAAGCTCAGCTATCAGGATCCTGCGGTCGGTCGCTCCGAGTCTCTCCTCCCGTCTGTGACCCGTTCCCTTTGGGCTAAATCCTCACATAAAGGTCAGAGCGGGGAACCTACGAATGATGAAAGAATTAATCATTAATCTTCACCGCAGTACCTTAAAGGGAGAAAAAGACGCAATCGAGGACTAGAAGCTAACGTTTGAAGCTTGCTTCTAGTTTAACACAGTTCTTGGACCGCGCCCCGCAACACGACTGGCGTTTAACAGCGAAAGCTCTTCAAAAAGAGGAAGGAAACCGTATGGTTGACGTTTCATGTAACCAACTACCCTCTGCGTTTGTCAGGGACTGTCCAATCAGACAGCACACTGGGACAGAATATATCCAATAAGAGAACTCAAAATCGACATAAAAACCAATAGGATCTAAACGCCTCGATGCTCAGCATTATGAAAGATAAGCAAAGCAGCCTAGGATAACGTCATCGCCGACAGGATATGCAGTGAATAAAAATGTTATAAGGAGCATTTTCGATATAGGTTATCCATCTCACACAATTGACTGCAAAACTGATGGAAAGACACATAGGAATCACAACTGGATATGTGGGAACACAGTAACACACCCAGTAGCCTAGTCACTATTTTGCAACAGCTGGTGTTATCAACACTTGTGCATAAAGTACAGTAATGTTATCTCACTAGCAAAAGGCTCTGGAATCAGTTTGAGAATTATTTGCAGTGATATTTCTCAACCTCATGGAAAAGATCACTCAAACCACAGTCAAAGGACACATAACCAGGACAATACGATCTATCAGTACGTTAAAAGAGCATCAATGTAGCTTGTTGGTTTGGTCTTAATGAAATAGCCTGCAACAGTCACTGCAGTTGCAGCCACCACAATCGGCTGTACGGCCTGATCTTTCAATCGGCCATAGCATAGCATAGTAATATATTGCTGCTTCAAAACTAACGTTATTTCCCAGGTGAGTCACGAAGGTACACTATCCATTGCTCATATCAGCAGTGTCTAAACATCTATGTCAAAATAACAAACTATCATTATTGATTTAGCTTCTGATTGAAGTGAGCTTGTTGGAGGGGATACCAGCAGTCAGCCCGCCCTGCACACTGCAAGTCTGAGTCTACTAGCAAGCGCAAACTGAATATGTCTAGATTTTTCTCTACATCGTAGCCTAGCCAACAAACTGGAAAATAGGAACATCACCAACACGGTTACCTGAATGACCGCTTCCTCTAAAATAGCACATTGCACTGGTTTGCTAACGTCAAGTTTTCATTTACCAGTAAAACCAGTAACATTACGAAAAGTAATGTCTGTAAACAACCCGATTACGATTTTTCACTGACAGCTAACGCAACACGGGACGTCCAAAACGATGTGGCATCCAAACCATGCTGAAACCTAATGCAAGCCGACCCAGATGTTATTGGTCTGATCCAGTTAATAAGTTATTCCCGAACAGATGAATCATGGTAATCATAACTGATAACTTTGAAAACACAGTAACGTTACAATGATTTAACATTAATTGGTGGAGCGTTGCCAACATTGCTCTGATTGACATCTTATTTTGTTCCATAATCAATTCCTTTTGCGTTCCTTCAACAAAACTACGGCCTGACTGGCTATCTGGTGAGGATTTTAGCTTGAATCTGGACATACTGGTGTTACTTTGCAGAATATATCTGCGCTATCATCAAGAGAAAATTATTTTAAAAGCAGGCCGAACGTTAACGTTACTTTAGCACCAAGCACTGGTTGACTCAAAAATCCACATGTTCACAGGCAGGAAAGTTAGCCCTAGACACACATATATCGATATAGTATTTTAATTCGAATTACGCTGATAATTTCTAACGAAAGCATACTACTTTCAAGGTTTTTTCTACCGTTCACTCGTCCAGGGACAACTATTCTAAATCATGCTGTCTGGTGTTATGAGACTGGCTAGCTAGCTAACTTGAACTTTGCTAACGTTAATGGAAAAATAACAATAAATCCTTTAACTGTGTATGGGCATAGCATTCATACCGACACTTACCTCTCCTAAGAAACAGCGTATAACTACACGCGATCTTATGAGAACAAATACACTTATAAAATGTATTTTCGTGAGTAAAACACTCTGGATAAATTTGTCCACTGTTCCGCCAGTAATTGGCAACTACTGCGAAACTAGCATAGCATGAAGTGGGTTACGCACAAATACTAACGCTAGTGGGGTCGCGTAAATTACGGTGTCTGTCATAATAAAAGTCCTCGTGTTTAAAACGTAAAACACACATGGAGCCTACATGCACATGGCATAATAAGACGACAGAATTGATCAACACATCGGAAATTTATCATACAGGGCTACATTACAGCCCCATTAACACTAATTTCTTTGCACCACAATTACTACTAAACAATACAACGTCGGACCATTTAAACCGCTGTGTTGCTAATTTTAATTTGACACAACAAACGAGTCAAAGCAAGAGCAAAGTGAGGCAGATGCACGGACAGATGACTTTTCAATTTCCGCTTCCTTGCAGATGTTAAGTAAAAATAAAAAATCTTTAACGTCTATAGTCTTTGGCAAAGCTTTTTAGCGCCACCATCATTAAAGGCGTTTTAGGTATTCGCTCTGTATCAAACATTTTGATGCGTCTTTCATGATGGTCTATGTGCCCTAACTTAGGCCTGCGTGGTCATGATGACCACAACCTGATCTGAACACCGAGCAGCACTGTTTTTTTTTTTGACCGACAAGGCTATAGCTGGTACTTAATAGCCTACTGCACAAATGTGAAACCCAAGCCATTTCCAAACTTATTTAAATTCAGCGTAGGGCCTAAGGAAAATGGATGTTCATGACAGGTCTTTTCATGTGTGAGGTAGGAAAGGGCGACATCATGTGGAATAAAACAGCCATGAACCTGGGGAGTTTTAGCCTAAATGTTTAGGCCTACTTTAAACTGAGGCCAAAGCGCAGAGGCTAGTGTAGACACTACACAGACTTTATCATATACAAAGAAGTTTATAACGCTCATTAAAGTGTTTGAAAGTGGATTTTCATCTGAGTTGGTTTGTGTCCAACTTGTTGTAGTGCTCAGTTCAAAACCTAGCATCTCTGACAAAGGTCTATAAAGGAAAAAGGCAGTAGCCATAACTGCATTTTTGGTCGAAAATGTGTTTATTATTATTATTATTATTATTATTATTATTATTTTCATGACATTAAAGTTGTTATGAAGATTGATATTTGCCAAAAAATAAGTTAATGTCAGGTAACACAAGCTCCACATGTCAAAAAAATCCACCTACTTAGGCTGGACAACAGGATAACAATTTTTTGAGTTTGCACTCTGTAGTTACTGCTTTTTTGCTTTGTAGGGCAGTAGTGCCTGGCATGGCATTTTGCACATCTGGTAAGGCACAATCAATTCCAAATGAGGTACACAGACATACTGTCATCCAGGCAAAGTCTATTTCAGGAAAACAATAGCTAAATTAATTCTGAATCTGCACACTATATTGCCAAAAGTATTGGGTCACCTGCCTTGACTAGTATATGAATTTAAGTGACATCCCATTTCTAATCCATATAGGGTTTAATATGATGTTGGTCCATGCTTTACAGCTATAACAGCTTCAACTCTTCTAGGAAGGCTTTCCTCAAAGTTTAAGAGTGTGTTTATGAATTTTTGACCATTCTTCCAGAAGCGAATTTGTGAGGTCTGATGTTGGATGAGGAGGCTCTCATCTCCACTCTAATTCATCCCAGAGGTGTTATTGTATTGAGGTCAGGACTGTGTAGGCCAGTGAAGTTCATCCACACCAAACTCATGACATGTCATGTCTTTATGGACCTTGCTTTGTGCACTGGTGCACAGTCATGTTGGAACCATAGGGTTGGAACAGGAAGGGGCCATCCTCAAAGTCAAACTTCCCACTAAGTTGAGCGCATGGAATTGTCCAAAATCTATTGGATAATGCTGTAGCATTCAGGGTTATAGGGACAAAGCCCAGATTGGGGACAGCTCCTGTCTGTGCTGGAAGTCTGAGGTGCGTAGTGTAAAGAGGAGAGGCAAGAGTACAGGCTACAGTTCCCCTGTGGTGCTTCTGCGCTGCTGACCACCTCCTTAGACACACATCTTCTCAGCTGTATGAACTGTGGTCCATCCATCAGGTAGGAAATGATGCATGAGGTTATGGGGGTTCATAAGAGTATTAATTGTATAGTGTTGAAGACACTGGAAAAGGCAACAAAACAAACATTATTCTGAAGGTGCTGCAAGCTTCGTCCAAGTGCTGAAGCATGACTGCATCTTCAACACCAACCAGTGTTCTTCATGCCACGCAGGGTTTTCATGATATATAATCACACCTTTTGAGGAGTGTCGGTATAGCGTCACTAGATGTCACTGAATTTCCATTTGACTACCAAAAGAAGGACCGTCAACGTGGCTTTGCTTAACGCATTCGCTCAAAGACTTAGGAGCGTCTCGCGCTGAAAGGAGATTCCTGCCATATCTCCAAAGCCAGTAGGCTAGTCATGGATTTGGACATTTACGGGAGCAGCTCACACGGCACAGACAATGGGACCGATGACGCAAAGTCAGGTAAACGTACCCATCAATTCTGAATTAACACTTTGTATTGTCATTTGCTAGAACTTGCCATGTTATGCTGTGGAGTTTGTCATTTTGGAAATTAGCGAACCTTAGAACATTATTGAGCTGCATCATACATCTAACATTAACCTATAAGAATATTTGGCTCTGGGCTATAGCCTCATAGCCTACCATAACTACTACTAGGCTACTACTGCTACTCTTTTAATCTTTTAGCAATTTGCCATGCAACCTGTAACTAAGCCTATGCTACTATCGCAAACGATCAAATTGCATGTAAACAAAATCAAACTGTATCCAGAAAAGCTGTGGGTTCAATACCTGGCCACTTACCCTTAGCTGCTCTAAGTAGATTGACATCGCTTTGAATAAAAAAAGCGTGAGGCAAATTATTAAATAATAAAGAGGTAATAACACAATAAAACACACTGTTGTCATAATGTTGCATTATTTGAAATGTGCATATTCTCCATCACCCTCCCCTATTTTCATATTGCTGCTGCAGCTCAAATGGGAAAACAACAACAGTCTAGTCCTACAGAACTGCATAGAGACGACAATAATGATTTGTGCATTTCAAATATTGATAACTAATCCATGAACACATTGAGCTATGCACAGCCACATTCACACTAGGCTACACAGGTATTCATGTTTTTTGAAAGTGCCTTTGTACTGTATGTGCATGACAAATAAACTGTATGACACTGTATTATCCTGTATTATACTGTATCCTGACACTGTATTATCCAAATCACAGCTGTGGTTATATCCTTATCCCACTCTCACTTGTGCCATATTGCTAAGTTAGCCCTTAGGATTATGATTCTATTTCCATTTGGTCTCCAAATGAACTCATGTTTGAGTTAATGTCAAGTTAACGAAAAAGTCTAGTTCAGTGTTGACTTTTGTTGTTTGGAAAACATACTGAACAGAGAGCAAAGGCAAATCTTGGCGCAAGATCTTGTTTCATGTAGAACTTTTTAAATTCCCTGCATCCAGATACAGACAGGAGTTACCACAGTGCCCTAATGCCCAGCCTCTTTGGCGCCATTTGTCTTGTTGGCATCGTTGGCAACAGCATCGTGATCTACACCATCGTGAAGAGAAGCAAGTTCCGTGCACAGCAGACCGTACCGGATATCTTCATCTTCAGCCTGTCGGTGGTGGACCTGCTCTTCCTCTTGGGCATGCCCTTCCTCATTCACCAGCTGCTGGGCAACGGCTCCTGGTGTTTCGGGGCCACCATGTGCACTATCATCACCGCGCTGGACTCCAACAGCCAGATGGTCAGCACCTACATCCTCACGGTCATGACGCTGGACCGCTACCTGGCCACCGTGCACCCCATCCGCTTCAACCACGTCCGCACGCCCCACGTGGCCGTGGCGGTGGTGCTGCTGGTGTGGCTCCTGTCCCTGCTGTCCATCACGCCCGTGTGGATGTACGCCGGCCTCATGCCCCTGCGCGACGGCTCGGTGGGCTGCGCGCTGCTCCTGCCCGACCCGGCCCGCGACGCCTACTGGTACACGCTGTACCAGTTCGTGCTGGCCTTCGCCCTGCCCCTGGCCATCATCTGCGTGGTCTTCTTCAAGATCCTCCAGAGCGTGGCGTCCACCGTGGCGCCGCTGCCCCAGCGCAGCCTGCGCGTCCGCACCCGCAAGGTGACCCGCATGGCCGTGGCCATCTGCCTGGCCTTCTTCCTGTGCTGGGCGCCCTACTACATCCTGCAGCTGGCCCACCTGGGCGTGCAGCGGCCCAGCTTCGCCTTCCTCTGCACCTACAACGTGGCCATCAGCCTGGGCTACGCCAACAGCTGCATCAACCCGTTCCTCTACATCGTCCTGAGCGAGACCTTCAAGCGCCAGCTCCTGGGCGCCCTGCGCCTGCCCCACCAGCGCAGTCTGAGGGTGGAGCCGGGCACCGGCGACGGCAGCCTCAACATGCGCCTGATGCCCGACGCCGGCGCCGGCGCCCGGGAGCGCGGGCATTTCTTCAGGGATCAGCTGCTCAACCACATGACGCCAGTGACGGCTGCAGTACACTGATGACTGATCAGTCAACATGACATCAGGGCGCAAATCATAAGCATGGTAAATAGTGTCCCTCCCAACCATGTATGCTGTATGTATGCCTCCATTTTACTGTATACCATATTGACCGTGTATGCCTATGGTTTGTGTATGCATTATGTATGATATTATAAATATACATGAGAAACATTATACTTTCATAGTATCTCTTTCTATGAGGAACTACCCAGGGTGTCACAAGGTTCTGGTTAAGTGGCTCAAAAAACGGAATATTATACTTTCAAACACTTTCTATGCATAAAAGAGCGAGACTGACCAAGCACCAAAGACCAACTGAAGTCCTAACACCCATGACCATACATGTACATGCAATCCCATCATCTGATTGTGTTTGTTGTATGCAGTTGGCAAGACAATGACGTTGGAGATAATTTAAGACATTACTGTGCATTACACATATGCATACACATTATGCACATTAAAACAATTTTCATCTTATTTGTATCAATTATTCTGAACAACTGTGTAGTAAAAGCATGCACTTTAGTGCACTGTTCAGCATCTACATTCTTGGAATGCATTTCAATTATGAAACATTTGTCAGTAATAATTGCACATTATTTATTATAAGTGTCCATTGTCACTTTTGCTTCAGCTTTGTGTTCGGAGCCATTTTTACATCTCAGTAAGACAAGCTGAATTCTTAGTAAAATGTGTAATATCATGGATGCCAATGGTTGGTCATTTTAGTGGTTGTATTGTATTTTCTTTTCTTTAACAGTGGTTCAGCTGAACAGGCAAGTAAGCAACGAGTTAAACTACCTCAAAATGTTACTGTGTTTACTGTAAATTCTAGACACTGAGCATTAGCCGACTATTACATTACTTTATTAAGATTTGTGGTGTGGATTGAATTATTTTTATGGAAATAATTTAGATGGTTTCTGACCAAAGTCTTTCAGCTGTATTACAAAAAGTGATGTGAGTGTGTGTGTATGAGTGTGCGTGCGTCCGTGTGTGTGTGTGTGTGTGTGTGTGTGTGTGTGTGTGTGTGAGTGTGTGTGTGTGTGTGTGTGTGTGTGTGTGTGTTGTGTGTGTGTCAGCCTTCAACAATGCAAAGTGTTACTGTGCAATAGTGCTATATCCACGACACGTTATAATGTAAAAGACAAATTGCACTGGAGATCTCTTAAGGCCTGGCCTCAGGTTTATTTTTAAGGATAATATAAAATACACATTCACTGGATTTTTAAATGACAGGCTTGGAGTGTTGTCTTTTTTCATGTTTTTTTGTGTACAACCTCAGCTGTAATTATATATGTTTATTCTGGTCCATTGATGAATATTGTGTTAGAAATAAATGTTGTCATAATGATTTGTTGTCAAAGAGCTTTTCTTGTGTCCCCACACTTTTTTAGTCAGGCAGAATGAGACCAGGTTGGAAAGATAATGGATGGTGCTTCCAATAACATTAAGAGTAATCGTGTTAAAGGTGCAGTCAGCGATAATTTTTAAAACCATCACATTCGGCAATCATCTACTCACAGTACGCTAGCTGTCCATTCAATGTGTGCACTGATAAACAGGCTCTGAAAACTGGAAACAAACAAAGTGGGGGCAGCCTGCCCATTAAACAGAAATGAAACCCTGTGTGGTTTCTCTGGGAATTCGGAAGAGAGGAGTGAGCTAACTCTATGGTGTGTTTCGTTTGGTCCTTGGTGTAAAATGTGATATACGCCGTTTTGGACAAAAGTGTCGAATACATTTATATTGAAACATAAACATAAACAAATGCAACCTCCTGATCAATCGCTTACCACCCCTTTAAACAATCATGGTCTCGATATTAACCAAAACAATAATGGTTATGATTTTGCATCGTCCAGCTACCTGTCTCTTTGTCAATGTTTTTTACCAATTTAACAACTGAATGTCTCAGAAAAATTCTACCAAACAAGATAAGTGCTGTTATATTTGGAAAAAAAGGAGGAAAGACTTACCATTGTCACTCGACACAAAAGGGCTTAAAGGTATGGTCAGCAATTGTATGCCATTTGTAAAAGGCCATAGTTTTTTTTTTCACATTCAGTGAACTGGCCTCTCCTTGCCTTGCCTATAGAAATATCAGAACACTTGCACATTGCCAAAGGAAAAAACTGTTAGCAGAGGCACTCCAAGATTTTTAGAAATATAAAAAGCCTTTAATGGTTCATGGCAAGGGTATTTAAAAGCACATGGGCCTACGTGTTACGGCCATATTGGCCTTCATCAGGGCATAGACAAAGGAAAATGCCCTGATGAAGGCCAGTATGGCAGTAACGCGTAGGCCCATGTGCTTTTAAATACCCTTGCCATGAACCATTAAAGGCTTTTTATATTTCTAAAAATCTCGGAGTGCCTCTGCTAACCCTTTGTTCCTTTGGATTCTAACCTCACCTGTAGCAGAAGAGCACCTGAGTAGGCTTACTAATTTATAGACTCCTGAGCGCCCTAAGCCCTTTTGTGTCTTCACCCTGCACATTGCCATTTGATGGTGCATGCACATTCATGGACTACTGTATACTGCACAAATACACTGGAAGCTTTGCATACACTGGAAGCTTTGCATAGGCTACTGTACCAGTACAAGTCACCAACATGGCACCCATTTCGTCCAACTTCTCTTTTTGAGTAACACAGCAGGATCCACCACTGCATCTGCATTTGGAGAGATGCTGAGGATTAAAGCATCCATTTGATGGTGTGCAATGTGCATGTTCTTCTTGTCCCGCTCCCCAGGACCCATGTCTGCACGTGGAGTAATGTTTAGGATTAGACATACTGAGCATACAGATTTACACATTTACAGCCATTGAGCGCTGGCAGAAAACCTATTGTACAGTCAAAGGAAAGCAGTAATTACCTTGGTTTAGTAAAGAGCATGCCTTCTTTATTCGTCTACATCAAGAGGTATGCTTCAAATAGTGTAGTGCATTGTACAACCCCAAATCAGAAGAAGTTGAGATGTTGAGTAAAATTCAAATAAAAACATAATGTGAGAATATATAAATCTCGTAAACCCATAGCTGCAAGAAGGACATACACAACATACTGTTGAAAATGTTGAATGTATATTTCATGGAAAATACATGTTCATTTTTCGATGCCAACAACATGTTTCAAGAAGAGTTGGGACGGGCATTCTTTTTTGCCACTATGTTGCTTCACCTCTTCATTTAAGAGTGAAGCCATGTGACCGTTGGTCACGTTACATGGCAGTGGCAGACATGCATTAAATATGAAATTATACTGAGAGCTCGGTAGCTTTAGCCCAGGGTTAAGAAACTAATCAATATATAGGAGCATTGATCTATGAATACTGTTGCGGTAAAAGGCACAAACTGCATTGTTTTGGATCTGAAAAGCGACACAAAAATAATTTTCCTGACAGAGTAGTGTGTGTCCATGTCCAAGCAGAAAGTCCTCCCTCATACAAGGTTACATGTTCTTTATAACCCACCTATATTTACAGTACAGTATATTGTTTGTACTTATCTTTTCTATGCTCTATGGTGCCAGTTTAATTCACTTCTCTTATCCCATGAATTCTCCAAAAAAATCATATATTGATAAGATCATTGTTTTGCACTAAGAAAAACTAAACCAAAAAAAACCTGCAGCTACTATTAAAATTAAGTACCAAATCCTTAGTCTTCTGAAATGCCAAGGCACAGAATAAACAGTGGTTAAGTCAGGAGAAAGGATTAAAAAGCCTTTATTAACACAAGCTTAGTTGATTCCATTCCACCCAAGTCATTTTGTAGGGGAAGAAATGTTGGCTTGAAGTCAAACAAACTCAGCAAAGCAAAGCTTAACTTCACACTTTGGAAGGAACAGATGAAGGGAATTATTTTTTATATTAAAAAATGCTTTTGATTTATTCTTTGCGGGGGGCACCTGGTTCTGTATTTGCACAAGGAGCACTCCCTTTCTTAGCAAGTATGCGACATGCAGTATAAGGAGGTGTTCACACGGGGAGGTTTTTATTTACAGAAAACACCTGACCTGGGTGGTTTTTTTAAAGATAAAAAGCCGACAGGTTTTTTTTTATTATTCCCCCAACAACCGAACGTTAAACTTGATTCCCATGACAACTGCCGTTCTAGAGCACAAGTACCGGTAGTCTGGGTTACACAGTAGCAGCGGTTCGGCCAAGTTGTTGTAAACAGTGTCAACTTGCAGTTGTTTTGTGTTCACGATGTCGAGGATGCGAAAATTAGCCCTAGTTTTAGCGTTAGATGCCGATGAGGATGGCGGTAACGAGCATTCCCGTTTGTGGGTGCATGATATTAACCGGGGACGGCAGCACTATGGTGCATTTCATAGTCTTGTTCAAGAGCTACGATTTGATAATGCACGGTTCGCTGCTTATTTCCGACTTGACAAATGTCAATTTGAAGCCCTTTTGCGTGTTGTTGCACCAACTATATCAAAGCAAAACACCATAATGAGGCAAGCCATCAGTCCAGAGGAACGACTGAGCATCTGTTTAAGGTAAGTCCACAAATTTATTCATATTAAAATCCTATGAAATCAGGTGACTTGTCTCTGCTTTGCCTACATGCCTAATAAAAGCTGTGTTGTTAAACTGAACACTTTTAACATTACGTATCTATATAATACAGTAGGCAAGGCCTGATAGCACCCACTGGACATTATGTAGGCTATATGCCTAATGCATTATGCATAACCTAGCTGTCAGACTTTAGGTTGCAAAAAAACACTGCTGTCTTTAGATTATACATAGCCTGCTGTGAGAATCTATCAACATTCAAGGTTAAAAGGTGTATACACGTGCCTGCTAAATTGTGTTAAACTAAATTATATTTCTCTTTGGATAGGTATCTGGCAACAGGTGATTCTTTCAGATCCATTGCCTTCAGCTTCAGGGTGGGTGCCAGCACTGTGGCAGGCATCGTTCAACAAGTGTGCTCAGCTATTTGGGATTGTCTCCTGGCTGATTATATGCCTGTTCCAGACACGTCAGATTGGAGAAAGATTGCCATGGGATTCCAGAAGCTGGCATTTCCAAACTGTCTTGGGGCAATGGATGGCAAACACGTGGTAATCGAGGCTCCTCCCTCCAGTGGGTCAGTGTACTACAATTACAAAGGCACTTTCTCCATTGTTCTTCTAGCTGTAGTGGATGCCAGATACTGTTTCAGGCTGGTTGACATTGGGGCTTATGGACGAAACAGTGATGGGGGAACCCTCTCTGCATCTGCCTTTGGTACTGCCCTGCGCCAGAACACATTGGGTATTCCTGAGGACTCCATCCTCCCAGGGGCAGAACATCTGGGTCCAATGCCACATGTGTTCCTGGCAGACGAGGCCTTTCCCTTGCGCCGCAACATCATGCGCCCATATCCAGGTTACAACACTGGAGAGAAGAAAGTGTTCAACACTCGCCTGTGTCATGTGCGCAGGATGGTTGAGTGTGCGTTTGGCATACTGGCATCTCAATGGAGGGTGTATCGTCGTGTGCTGTGTGTGTCTCCAGAGGTGGCAGAGAATGTTGTGAAGGCCACCTGCATGCTTCACAACTTCATAAGGTGGGATACCAGAACTGCACCTATGTCATCTACTGGAACATCCGCAACTGAGCCATCACAGGGTCTCCAAAACGCACCTCGTCTTGGCACCAACAATGCCGGCAGAGAAGCTGTGGCAGTGAGGGAGAAGTTTGCACAGTATTTCATATCTGAAGCTGGACGAGTTCACTGGCAGGATAACATCTAGGCCTTATAGAACCAAAAAACAACAGCTCTTTTAAGAGCTACCCAAAGCTTCTACAGTACTTAAAGCTATTCCATTTCATTACCAGCAAATGCACTTTTTACATTCTTGTACATAAGAGATGCTAAGTCTCTCTGAATTCAAGTGTGAAGTCATTCATTACACATGTTAATCTTTAAAGTATTGAGTTACAAAGTATGTATATAAGATCTAATTCTCTGTGTCCACTTTTTTTTATAATCCCTGCTGAGTACACCAGAGGCCCAGACTAGGACCAGGACCAGGACCAGGACCAACTTACTTCTTCCCCGGGACAGTCCGTGTGACATATGATGCTCAACAAGAGTTGTGGATATGCCCAAGGTTTCTTCCTAAACAAAAAACAACCAGAAGGGAGTTTCCCTTTGCCTCCATGACTCTTGGGTGTATTGTAATTTGGCACTGTACAAATAAAATTGAATAGCATTGAATTGAATTATTTCTGTAATGGAAATCATTGTATGGGTTAATAAGATAAGGAAGAGGCACAAAACATATGTCATTGTTCAGTCATAAATGTATTTAATATTGAATTAATTTAATAATTAATTTAATTAGGCTATTCTTCACCAAATTCTATATCATAAAACAGGGATTGCATGCGACACTTTAACAACGCTTGCCTACGAGGCTCCAGCCTTCGCAATGTGGGGGCAAAACTAAGCAGGAACCGCTCATGCTCATCTTCCTCTTTGGCAATGGCACTGAGGACCTGTTGCTGGTATGGGGTTACGGTATGAGTGGTCTGCTTCTTCTTCCCCCTCTCTGACCGCATAGGCCCCAATTGTTGCTGCTGTTGTTGTGGCAGTGGTTGTGGGGAAGGGGAGGGAGAGGGTGGGGAATTGACGTGTGCAGGACCGAGCCCAGGACTTGACGGGGAACTAATATTAGAATCATCCAATGTAGTCTGTCAGGTAAAGGAAACACAAGACTGCATTACAAGACAGCATTACAACACAGCATAAACAATGTTGCCATCTCAGCCCTTAACAAAATGAGCAGCACTGATAGATAGATAGATAGATAGATAGATACTTTATTGATCCCCAAAATTCACTGAAGCTGAAACATAGCCTACAACAGTCCTAAAGCTTCACTCAATAGATTTAATATGAATTTTCCTGTTCATTGTGATATATTATCTAAATCTCATCTACTCTTACCTCATTACTTTCGCATATGGCATTTAAAATGCTCTCTGCTGTCTGGCTTGTATCGAAGTTGCTAACGGTGTCCCTGTTTTGTATGTATGGCTCCAGGAAAGACAATATGCTAAGGAACTTCCACTGGCTTTTATAACCTCCCTCTGATCCACTCCTTTTCTCCTTCACTTCCTTTCGCTCTTTACTGTACTTGCTTCTCAAATATTTCCATTTGTCACGGCAATCTTCCCCTATAGCAGTGAAAATAGTAAACAGCAGATTGGTATGCTTGGCTAGACCTGGGGCAAGGTGGTGGGGGTTAGATAAATGGTAAACCTGGGTCTGTTATGGTTATGGTTGCTTAACATAGACATTGTGGTTCAATTATATTCAATTCAGTTTTATTTTATACAGCGTGGTTAACGTGTATAGAGGAGCCACTCGATGTGTTTCGTTAAGATAACAGACTCCGGGTTCTTCTACTTTATCTGCTTTACTTAATTTACCTAGCAGCTAGGTCTGCCACTTTCGCTACGGTGCCCAACAACAGCTGTGCCTAACAACAGCTGTTAACTGACGTTTATTGCTACCGGTTAGCTTAGCTTGCTAGGTGAGCGGATGAAAAATGAAAAGAAATACTTACAATTATGCCCCAAAATTCCACCAATCGACCTCCAGATGGTTTCCTTGTGGTATATGTTGTGATATAACTTCTTTGTCATGTCATACAGCTCAACATGTTCGCTTACAAGAACAACGAGTTGTTCGGCTGGCAGCTTTGCCTTGTTTGTTTTGGTCGCCATTTTTTTTTTCTGAAAAAAGAACTTTCAATAAAGTTTTACTATGACGCAAACTCTCGTTTCATTGGTCAGCTGTCAAAAAACCACTTGACGCAGGGTGTTTTTTCTTTGGGAGTAGAAATTTCTCAACTTGAAAACCACCCGGGGTAGGTGGAAAAAAACGCCGGTGGCGGTGGTTTAAAAAGCGCCCAGTACCTTTTTTAAGAAAACCTCTCTGTATCATAGGAATATAATGTAAAACATCCACCCGCAACCGGTGAAAAATCCTCCTCGTGTGAACACGCCCTAAGAACTCTTTTTTCAACATGTGTGATGCCACAGAAACAGTATGGAAGTGTGAGCATGAGTACAGTGCACTCTGTATGATTAGATTGACCTCATTCTATTGTTAGGGTTCCCTGTGGTAAGGATGCAGACCAACACGCACAGAGTCTATTGAACATCCTTGCGACTACAGGTCCACATAGATGGCTGAGTACACCCTTGACAAGACTGTTTACAGTGGTTATCTCTGGTCCAACTCTGAGTACCGGTATACCATTTCAGTGATATAATGACTGCACGGCATACTTCGGTAGCCTGGCAACACAATGCATACATTGGCCATCTTGCATTTTCAGGATGTGTTCTGCTTGGGGGTGGGGGTAGCAACAGTTGAATTAGGTGTACATGTATATGTGACTGTCTATTGTAGAAAAGTGATGTGTAAATCTGTTTTCACACAGAACAAAGTACAATACGATGAAAATATAAAAATGAAAAAACTTAATGCAATTAAATAAACGATTTTATATAATGATAAAGCAAAACCATCAATCACCAATAATTGCACTACTACTACTACTACTGCTATGACTACTATTACTACTAATTACTACTGTGGCCTGTGGTGTAGTTTGGGTTTAAGTTCTAGATTGAAATTGAAAATGAAAAGTATGGATCAGCTTGTGCCAAAAACTGGGTTGGCAAACTTGGCAACATCTTAATTCCCATTACAGGGAGGAGTTGTTGACTGTATGTGGGAATTTACAGTTTGTGGATCCATAAAATAAAATCTATTTGAAATGATTTTTGTTCACAAATGCATGGTTCTCGTAAAGACACATTCGGTGAACGTGCAGCTATGAGAGAAGACAGGAAGAAGCAGCGCATCCTCACACGCCCCATCTCATCTGATGAATGATGTTTCCTGTTTCCAGGGGATTCTGCTGCCGTACTCTTCCACAAGCACCTTTGTGCTGATACCCATTTTAGAGAGTGAATGTTAAAAATATGAAATAAATAAATTAATTAATTTAAAAAAGGGTTTAAGCCATATCTAATAAAGTCTTTTTAATTAATTCCTTCTCTCTTCTTACGCTTGACTAAGTGCCTTGAACCTGTTTGTTTGTGAGTGAAACAGCACTGTCTGTATATTTGTCCATTAAGGGAGAGAGCTATAGTGTGATCTGATCTGTTTGGGTATCTATGTTTTTTGTGGAGTTAAGATGTGAAATTTCTGTTTATGTTGATAACCTAAATGACAAAATGTTATTTGAATCCTTGTTTCCAAGATCCACCCACCTACTGTAGATCTTCTTTCCTGGAGATCTAGTCTGGAACACCACAGTCCATAACTGTTTCCCTCAAACCAGAAAAATGTACAGTGAGACCAATCAGCGATGAGAGAGGTAGACGAAACCTAAACTTATTGCAATAAATTAAAACAGTAAACAGCAACTCCTGGCTGCAAATATAAAAAAAATGCAGTTGAAAAAATGCATACATTTATTTAGAGCAAAGGTAGACTCACAGTATGTACATTGTTTGACTGATTGGTAAGGCTGGACAAAGGATTTCAAAGTTAGGGCCCATCGCAATGCAAGTGTTGCAAACAAATCCGCATCATGAGTCACTGGACTTTATTCACTTTGTGATTTTTCCAGGTTACGTAACTCCCATTGTGCTGATAAAATGAATAGTTTGGGAGTAGTCTATTAGCCTATGGGCAAAAGAAAATTCTCTGTAGGCTCTTTGACATAATGATATTGGCCGGGTTTCCCAGATTCGGTAAGAAGCTCTTAAGTGCTAAGAACTTCTTAGGAGCCTATTTTTTTTAAAGGCCAGTTATTTCATGGATCCAGGATAAAGTTCCCTTCACCTTTGGAATTAAATTAGCCCCACATCATCACATACCCTTCACCATACATGTGGTGTTTTTTCAGTTTTCAGCATCAAAGATTTGGTCATATCATTCTAAGCTGCCAGTGCAGATGAATCAACATCAGATAAGTCATCATGCTGAAAATGTGTTATATACACATTTTAACAATGTGAAAACATGATAAGCCTGAACTGACAGTTGAAACTGATCATTTTTCATTTCCAGTGGCAGAAACACATTGTCTTAAACAGACTGAAGCTCAAAGACCATGCTCCCAGGTCTTCATATGTTTATGTCCTATGTGGGATAACGCTCAAATCACCAATTAATCCATACACATCTTCCCTTCATTTTGTGTTCAGTCTGATGTCAAGAGAGCATGCAGCCGCACCTCAGTTTCTCCACTGTTACAAGGTCTGTATTTCTTCACCCAGCTAGAATACACAATGGCGGTGTTTGATGTTAATGCTGTTCACCCAGTGACACTGGGGATTGAGACCAAAATGATTTCTCAGAATGCAATCACAAAGTGAAGTTGAAGGATTAAAACAAGTAGTTTCACTGCTTTGCTACTGGATATAAACATACTGGATTTAAACAAGTATTATGTTACATATTCATGCAAAACATTTCGTCTGACATGAATTAAAGCAGAATATTGAATTTCCATAATTAGTCATGACGTGCTAAATGAGCAGAGACCTAGGACTCATTTGTCATTCGTTATTTCATTTTGATTATTATTTCAACACTGTAATTCATGTCTCCATGTTTTCCCACCACTTTGAGTTAATTTGACGGTTTTATTGTCTTTATATTATTACTGCAGCTGAAAGACTTCTTTAATTAATTACATTGAATTACTTTTATACATTTTCTATTTATAAGCCACAACACAAACCTGAAGGGTAATTGCAAGAAAATTATTATTGCTTAATACATGTATTAAGGATATGTATGTATATCAGGAGAAGCAGAATAGACGTCACTCTCTGAATGAGGTTTACTGCACAATGAAGTCTCTAAGAAAAAAAAACCCCATTTCATACAGAAAGGTGTTCAAGGTTATACCAGTAAAAGCCTTTGTCCTTACTGGAAAAGACTTCGGGAACTGCTCTTTGTATCCATGTCGACAAGGATGACAGAGAAAGAACACACACAAGATTCATATTTCATATTTCAAACACACCCTTCCACTTGAACCTTCCTGCAAAAAAAAATAAAAAAAATCTCCTGGGTCACTTATTCCCTTTCTCATTCTGTATTATTTTAAAACATGGTACTTTGCATTGCATTTCCAAAGTAGCTTGTGCCAGTTGTAGTTGAGTTGTAGTTGGCTGTCAAACGGCACTGCTCATAACTACAGTATTTATATGGTTTCTTTTGGACACTTCAACCACCCCCTGTTCCAAATGACAAAACAACAGGAAGGACTTTCCATAAACACATGCTTTTGCATGAGCAGTTCATCATTAGATGAAGTCCCTTCAGCTGCTCCCAGCATCTGTCAATCTGTCACATCAGACACCACTTACTGTTGAGCCTTCTGGAGGTGCCATGGGCCTAATTAAAAGAAACACAGAGTAAGGAAGGTGCCTACTTGAAAACTCCATCACAATTCTCATGAAGGCTGCTCTATTGGTGATATTTCTTTGGTTGTCATGATTCTTACGTTGGGCTACTGGCTTTGCTCAGACAGCCTGCATGGGACATACTGTAAGCACTTGCTAAAGAAGCCTTCATATTGCTCATGAAGCCTGCTTTGTTGATGATGTTCTTGTCGCTTTGGTTCTTTGGTTGGCCATTCTAACTGACTGTCTTCAAACTGACTGATATAAGTAAGAGCTTACAAACAGAGGGAATGGCCTCAGAAATCCATGGATACAGGATGCTCCTCCACAGCAAAAGATCACCATGTGGAAAAAGAAACCTCGGGCCCACACACTGACACACCAAAATTGGTTAACTCAGTAGAGCCAACAAAATGTCTAGGGGCAACCTTGTTTGATAAGCAGCAGAATTCTGCCTTCACATTTTGTAATGAAATAAAGTATGTTGCATTCAGAGTTCAATGAAAGGGGCAGAATAATTCTTTACACCTGTGGAGTCCTATTCTGGGTTTTCATAGCCTCTATGAACAATCATGCATGGGCAAACATTTTGAGCAGTGTTGCTGGGCAACCACACAGCATGTTTCATGTTCAAAGGTTCCCTGTGTTCTGATTGGATAATTGACAATTTGCCTATTGATGATTAAAATTCTCAAGTAAAAAATGTTGCCCAATATCAATTGTAGCTTGAATTGTTATTCCTCATTTTGGAAGTCACTTTGGATGAAAGCATCCGTTAAATGAATAAATGTAAGACGTAAAATAAACTGAAACGTATCAGAACAACAACACTCAAGAACGTTGCCCAGCAACATCACATAAAAAGTTGCCTTGTGTATCATCAACTAGAACTAAAGATGTCAGTGTCCTGACTCATGCCATACTGTATGACAAGAACACTGTCATCATCGTGACTACCTGTGGCAATAACAGCCTTCACCAAACAATACCTCAGAGTTACAAGAGTGCTGCTTCATGACAGGGACAACACAGACAACATGCCCAGGAAGGTGAGCTGTAACACACACTGATTTATTACACATCGTCTACACTCATTCTTTACCTACAGCCCAACACTGACCACCATGCAGGCGACCCCCGTCGCTGCACACATCTGCTCACTTCATTACAAAGAGGTTAGAAAATGTAGAGTACAAAAATGTCTTCTATTACAAGGTTTCTACATGGGTCCAGGAGGACATTCAGAGTCTTCTGGAACCAAAGTGCTCGAACAAAGAATATGCTAAAAAAAAAAAACTTAACAGTGAATCAGTTTGACTTAGATTAAATTAACCTGGCATGTATATATGGTACACAAAGTGCACTGTAATTGGAACACACAAAGCAAACACGTGACACTGAGTCTCTTCATGAACTCAGAAGTAACAGAAAGAAATGATCACATTTAAAAAGAAAAAAAGAAGCGTAACCAAGTCGAAGAAACACAATTAATATTTGGACTGTTGCAGTGAACATACCCAGTTATGAACTCCGGCAAAATTTCCATTTTGAAAGTAGTTCTATCAGTTCTATCAGTATCCAATATCCCTTCCAAAACCAATAGGCCTACGGCAATTAAACAGACTAAACGATAAATATGTAATGCCAACAATCAATGATGTATGGAAATTGTTACAGAATTCAAAACAGAATACAGAAAACAATTTGTCTTTTTTTTAAAAAGAATGTGTTGTGAATGAAAAGCAGGTTCCAAACATTCAAGATGGTCAAGAAAGTCAGGAAATAAGCAACAGAAGTCATTTGATCAAGTCTACTGTCAGGATCATATTCCTCTAAAGTAGACAATAGATCCTGCACAGTAGCCTTTACAAAGGCAGTTTGCAGTGTAATTTCATCGTTCTAATAGCACATCGTAAATTTGATTTCTATGTTTAACCGTTGCCAGTGTGCACTGAGGTAAAAAAAAAAAAATACATATATATATTTATATACACCTTCAATTGCATGCAACTGCACGCATGGAACAGGTGATGCCTGCCATTCAATCCGGAAGGCACTTAAAGTACAGCACTGAATATGAATTGCAAGAGCATTGTATGAAACCACTATGAAAACTGTTGCCTCCACACCATCTGCAATAGCAGACCTGTGAGAGCCTGGACCCTTTGCTCAACTGCTCTTCTTATGCATGGAAACTGTGACCGAAATCAGCAAAAGCAATACTGCCATCAGGGGAATAGCCATATGGGAAATAACGATTTAAATTATGTTGTGGTCCATACTGAATCGAAATTAGAGAGGAACCTCCATTGTGGCACAAGCCTCAATCACAATGACAGTCCTGTTGTCAGTCTATACATGAGATTTGCGAGTTTAGCGACTGCTGCCCTTATATACCTATCTGGATGATTGCTTATATTTCCATTCTTTTAAGTAGGGGGTATTCAATAAGAGAAGGGTGGAAATGAAATGTGCTGTGTCGAGGGTTTCACAACTACCTCGTAGAAGCTATTAGTAAGAGAAATCAAAAGGTGAAAAATAATAAAGTGTATTAAGATAATCAATACTCAATGACTCACAATGCTCATATCCATGGGACTCGGAAACTAGCCCCAGGTTATTACTTAGTTGCTCGGCGTGCAGTACAACTGGCTAGTTCACCAGCTCCCTTTTATTTTAGAAGCATGATTCCGGCACTCTCCGGGGCCTGCCCAGGGAGGTGGTGCTGTAGCGGGTCCGTTGTAACGTGGCGTAGGACGGCCTGTCCATCACCAAGGCGTGGGGCAGCGCTGGCGGGCCAAGCTGGCCGTTCCTCTGGAGCGACGCTGTCCTGCGCAGGCTGCCGTCCAGCTTCGCCTGAAGACTCGAGGAGCTGTGAGCTCGCTTTATGTCTGCGTTGACGGCGGCGGCGGCAGTGCACTTCCTGCCGTTGGGCATCGCCGCTGCTTTGCCGTGCCGCGCACAGTGCCCCCGGAAGGGCAGAGCCGAGCCGTTGCTGCGCTTGTCCTCCAGGGCGGCGCCGGTCAGGGAGCCGTTGGCGATGAGGGGCCTGATGGACAAGCTCACGTTAGGGAGCTTCTCCTCGTGCTCTCTGGGCCTGTGTGGAAGTTGGTCTTTCTTCTTATGGAGCAGGGACACCGAGCTCTTCGGCTGCGCCCCTACCTCCCCGCTCTTCGTCCCCGTCCGGTGATCCGCCGTCAGGGCTGGTGCCTCGGCCGGCGACCCCGTCCTGCTGAACCCCTGCGGGCCCTGCTGGGCCTTGGCCCGCCTCAGAGTGGAGTCCCTGTTGGACGGAGCCGTGCCGATGGTGGTGGTGGGGAGGTTAGGGTGGGCCTGGCAGGGTTGGGGCCCAGCCGAGGAGGCTCTGGGTGGGGGCTGAGGGTCCGGAGCGCCCCTGGTCCCAGCCCTCCTGGAGCTCCTCCTTCCCAGAGAGCCGTCGTCCCTGCTGCTCGTGCAGACCAGCTCTGGGCCGCTGGGCGGCCTCCGGCACTGGCCCTCCGGCATCCGCGGAGACTCGGCTCCCCTGCCCAGGCTACTCCTGCTGGGGGAACCGCTGGATTCTGGCTTCCGACGGAGTGTCTGGGCCTTGCCTGTGGGTGGGCTGGCTACGAGAGGAACGATGGGCTCTTTGGTGCACCGGGGCCGTCTCCCCGACTCCAGGTACTCCACCAGCTCCCCGGGCATGACTCCGGGGGCGGCGGGTTTCTGGCGGTCCTTGGAGCCGAAGGACCAGCGCAGGGGCAGCATGCGGCCCAGGCCGTCTCTGCTGGGCCGGGTGGGTGACCGCATGCTCACGCTCCGGCCTTGAGTCCCACGCATCAGCGGTCTGCTCTCAAAACCCTCTGGGGAACAAGAGAAATCGATCAGAACCTAAAGACTGATCTCTGCTTTATGTCAATACAGGTTCAGAATTTTTCAATAATTTCAATTTGTATTAAATGTCACATAATCCACAGCATTAGTTATGGTAGAGATCCTACTGTATCTGCTTTGAGAGAGATTGAAAAAAAACAAAAACAAAAACATTACCCATATCTTTAAGTGATCTTAACATTAAAGCTAGATCTTTCTTTTAACTTAGCTTTGCTTCAGTTGTTTCGGTTGCTGATATCACATCCAAACAGAAGGCTTTAATAGACGGAGTGAAACTCACCCATGTCTGTGTTTGCGGACTGCTCTAGAAAGACTGGAGAATCAGGAGCAGGGGGACTGTCCCCTGTCAAGCGGATGAGCCAGTGGTCCGAGGAGCTGGAATTGCTGGAGCCTGGACAGGGATGGGTGAGGGATGGTGACGTGAAGACAGGAGCAAGAAAAAGATCACACAAGATGGAAAGATTAAGTGAGCGAGTGAGGGAAACAGAAGAAAAGATAGAAGGTTCTGAGCAGAAGAAAATTGCGCTCAGTCAGTCAAATTTCTAAGTCAGCTGAAGCACCAAAGACACAGCAGCAGCCGTGCCATCATCTGTGATGCTAGAATAGACATTCTTGCCTCTGACAGGTGAATGACAAGAGCACTTAAGTTGACTGGTATTTAGCATACGGACCAATCAAACCATCAAAATGGAGAATCCAACCCCGGAATCCAATCCATCCCACTGTCAGGCAGCAATGCTACCGCTGCTCCACCACGCCCACAGCAGTTCACACTATATGTTTGCCATGCTATCCAAAGGTAGCCTGGGTGTTCCCATCCTGCCTTGTGCGGTGATTTCATTCACACTGCTAAGGCAACTAACACCCAAATTTTCGCCTGATGTTGGCGACCAATCACAGAACAGGGGAGAAAGCAAGACCATGATGAGCTATGCACAGACGTATTTTATAGACATCCGTGGTGCCCAATGAACGGATCTGGGCATTTTTCAAATACGAGAAAATGAACGTCTGCTCGCCAGACCACGTCTCATTTGAGAAGTGGTAGGCGCTAGCCAGGCTATTCCAAAGGCCTACACTGATTAGTCTTATTGGAGTACAATTGAATGTAAAACAAACTTCTTATAATAATAATAATAATAATAATAATAATGCTATAAAAAATAATATGCTTTATTTGTATAGCACCTTTCATACAGAGAATGTAGCTCAGTGCTTGACATTTGGATTAAGACAATAATAAAAACATTCAGTCATCCCTCTTCATTGCTGTGGCCATTTATGATCCAATCATATACAAAATACTTAGTAGTATACTGTATATATAGGCTTTGCGAACACATGTTTAGGCTAACAAATGCTTGGTATATTCTTAGTACTTGTTGTGATTATATCATATGATTATGTATACAGACGTTTTAAGAACACAATGACCAGAAAGACTGGAATCCTTAACGCTTAACCCCCTACAAGCATGCCATATGGCAACAGTGGCAAGGAGAATAAACCTTGAATAAACCTTGAGCAGAACCTGACTTGACATTTCTTCATGCTTGCTTTGGAAGAGCAATAGATGGGCTTGCCTTGCCTTGCAGCAAGCCCACTAATAAAACCTTGAATAAACCATGAAGACACTTCTTCATGTGCATGTGTAAAATAAGCAAACAAACAAACAAACAAATAAACAAAAGGAAATCCTCTAAAGCATGACCCCTTGTGGTGATCGCTTGACCCTGACTCGTGACTCGTGCTGACCTCTGAGCGAAGATCTGGCTGACCAGGGGGGGATGGTGTTGCGGCGCTGGTAGAAGAGGATGTAGGCCCCTCGCGTGCACACCTCCCCATCAGGTACCGTCTCCACGCTGCTGTCATCGTAGCTGTACCACTGGCCGTCCACTGAGTTCCTGCAGTAAGCTGGATTCACATGGGCGAGTGAAAAAAAAGACACACAAGCACACATATAAACACACAAACATAAAAACACACAGGGAGACGCTTGAATGGTGGATGAAAAGACAAGTATGTGTACACCAAACACACTGCAAATGTTTTTGACCTTTAAATAATGACATAAGCAGCACAGACGCTACCATCTTCAGCTTGATATTGAATAGCTACAAAGGGCCACGTTTCATAGGACATTGGGTGAAAAAATACATTCTTATCCGGACAAATCTTTTTATTTTTTCTTATCTTTTTATACTTCTTATTGTTTTTTTATTTCTCATACTATTCGTAATGTCATTTGCAAATGGTGGATTGATCCTCAGCTCCAGCAAACCTGTGTAGTGGCCCCCGTGCATGCCTCCATGGTGGTTGCACACGGCGTACAGATCGTACAGGAAGTCCTGGGGCTGCTGTTGCTGATGCTGCTGGGGGGGTCGCGGGTGCGCCTGGCTCTGGTGGTGGGGGTGTGGGGGCGCCGCCGCTCCCTGCTGCCTCTTCACCACGTGGGGGGCCATGTCCAGGCCGGTCAGGGGGAAGCGCACCAGCGTGGAGAGCTTGTTGCGCCGGTCGCCCACCTGCCGGAAGCGCTTGAGGTGCAGGATGAGGATGTCCGGCAGCGTCCACAGGCTCATCTGCACCGTGCCCTGCTGCAGCTGCTGGCAGTGCGGGCACTTCCAGGCGTCGTCCGGCGCCAGCTGCCACCACACACACGCACACGCACACGCACACACACACACACACACACACACACACACACACACACACACACACACACACACACACACACACACACACACACACACACACACACACACAGACACAGACACACACACACACACAGATAGATAGATAGATACTTTATTGATCCCCAAGGGGAAATTCAAGACACACACGATAGATAGATAAACTACATAAACTATGAAATTCATCAAACAAAAAACACGTATGGAGCCATTATTTACTAGTGGTTGCCACCTTGTGAGCTTTTTGATTACACACCAGAAACACAGATGGGGATGATGAGGTTGGATACGTTTTGGCTGGATGGATTAAACCACTGCTGAGTGCCCAGCCATGCTATGACCACACCATGCGGAGTGTGGGCAAAACCAAAAGAACGTGCCAAGAAACACATTAACGAAATGTGGAGCCACTTGAGTAGTCATCATGGCCACTGTGCTGAAAAACATTGCATTGACTTCGCTCTTGTGCCTGTCATGGATGCAGTCTGATTGATTAGGAGTCCTCTGTAGAGGAGCCATAGGTCTATAATAAAGGGAGGAAATGCTCCAACTCATAACCCGTTGCCAAGAAACCAGTGGCCCATAATAACCCTATAATAGCCATCGAAGTGAGTTTAATGAATCTCACACTTGCGAGCATACATTTCTGTAATATTGGTGATAAAATTGGAAACTAGAACGATATAGGACTGTCTTAATCCAATGACACATACGTACATCCAATACCACACATTCCATTTCGTTATTATAGTCTGTTCCGTTCCAGTCCCTCAAGTCTATTTAAAGCACCTGGATGCCTATTTAAGTACCTTACACTAAGGAACTCTGCAGTCCAGCCATCCAGCGCCTGCACCACCTGTGTGCCTGATCTGCTCAGTTCGACCTTCATACCAACCCCTGCTAATGGGCAAAGGACCAACCCAGCTGGCATTACAGTCATCTTTCATTTCTCCATTCTCTCTCTCTCTCTCTTTCTCTCATTCACTAACCAAAGGCAAATGGAAAGGATGGAAAATGTGGTTCAATAATTATAATTGGCACGTGTCCAACAAATGATTTGTTTTCTAAAAAGTGAAACACCTTTTATGCCCAGAATACAGATTTTTACAGCTCATTAAACAGTGGGCTCCTGGTGGAACAAACAATAATATCTACTGTCATCAGCACTGACAAATAAGCAAATAAAGTCAATGCTGTGCCTACATAAAAAAAAAACCCTACTGTCCAAGTGTGGTTTTCAACATTTCATAATGCTACTGTATATGCAATACTTGTAAGAGGGAAGGAAGCAATATATCAGTTTCATACAAAGCCATTTCAGCCCTTAATAAGGAAAATTGTGTCACTTCTAACTGCCTCTTTGTCTTTTTCAAAACAGAAAGAGTATGCTTGGTTGTTATTTGGTTGTTTTTTTGTAGCAGCAGCAGCAGCAGCAGCAGAGGCAGCAGCAGGATTACACATAAACTGATCTTCATGAAAGACTTGATGGAAGATCATAGCATGAGACATGGAAGAACCAAGATCTGCATTTTTTATTCCAATAACCCATACCCTAATCAATGCTAAAATAACTGTAGCCAAAGGGGCAGCCTTGTTTTGGCTCTGTTTCTTTGAGAAATGGCAGCTCAATAGGTTACACAAATGGTATGAAACAGCACAGTATAACATTGATGTCAAACAGTAATCCATTACTGATTTTGTGTAACTTAACACTGAAAATAAACCATGCAAGGACATCCATCATGAAGATGTTTTCAATAAGACATTGCACTCAAACTGCTAACTGCAACTGCTCAGTTCCAGATGTATGGAACTGTACAATGTGTACATTATTGTACTGTACTGTATTGTACTGTACATTATTGTAACATGTATTGTATATGGACCTTGTTTTATATTATGATAATTCATTATTGCAATGTATAACAATATATGATTATAAATCAACAATTATGGCTATGATTATGGTTATGGTTATAGTTATTTAGCAGACGCCTTTGTCCAAAGCGATTAGGTCTGTTAATTTGTTAGAAGTGTTAAAAGTATAGTATATATACTTTTTTGATCCCGTGAGGGAAATTCGGTCTCTGCATTTATCCCAATTTGTGAATTAGTGAACACACACACAGCCCGCAGGGAATACAAAGTGAGGTGAAGCACACATTAATAACCCAGAGCAGTGAGCTGCCTGCCCAACAGCGGCGCTCAGGGAGCAGTGAGGGGTTAGGCGCCTTGCTCAAGGGCACTTCAGCCGTGGACTGGTCGGGATCGACCCGGCTATTAGGTCTGTTAGGTTGTTAGAAGTGAAAGACATTGGGTCTTCAAGAGGTCAATGCTATAGTGGCACTAGGCAGGTTGTGCCTATCAGGGGACTCCAAGTGCAAATAGCTTGGGCTGCTGTGTGTTTAGGGGCGGCAGTGGCAGATAGTGTTCCCTGGAGGAGCACAGCGGCCAAGGGGGGTTACATAAGCATTTATGAGAGCAAGTAAGTGGGAGCAGACCAAGCCATCACTTTGTAAGCAAGCATTAGCCACCTGAATCTGGGTGGTTAAGTGTAGACAATGACGTAATGTGTGCCGTTTTTGGCTCATTGACAAACCGTTATATGTTGTTATATTGAATAGTGCAAAAGAGGTGCAGCAGGGCAACAGAGGCAACATGGTCAGAGAACATTAGCTGGTCGTCATCAATCATGACGCGTGATGTATGGTTTGTTTGGCTTGGAAGACCAGCAGTTCATGAAAATGAAAATGATAGTAGCAGTGTATTAAGCGGGATAATCAACTCACTCATCAATCACCACTTCGAATGTGCATTATTTTCCTATAAACGCACGGCGCGTCGTTCATTATCCCTTACTTAACTGGCCTCAGAACGTTGGGGAGGCCCATTCAAAGTGAATGGAAGCTACCTCAGCATTCCAGAGAGCCGTATAATAATGGTATTTATCGGTCTACTTTAATTTTCTGTGAATATTATTCAAAGGTCCATGGGTCTGGAATGTCACCTGCCCACACACTGTTCCCCCAGACCCTTTATAGGATGATTTTAGTTAACTGTTAACTGTTTACTGTTAATGAATCAGTGTCTCCCCTGTATAATAGGCTAGGTCGATTGTGATATCCAACATTATCTAACTGCCTTTATCAAGTATGTAGCCTAAACATTGTGTGTAATAACATAGGCTACCAGAGACACTAGGAAAATATCTAGGCCTAGAGTCATGCAGTTGGTTACACCACACATAGGCTAGGCTATTACAGGGACATTTCCTGTGACATTTTTGAAGATCTAAAATTATATAAGCTAATTGCCTACTTTCAAATCTCGCCCCACGTCTGAATTTTGTTAACACACAGTGTTTTTAACACTTAACCTTATATCTAACATGCTTTAATTTAAGCTTTAAGGCTGTTGGACAGAAAAAAAAGCCTACAGTATTATGCAAGCACCGACCATAAATCAATTTGTAAAGGCAATGTTATTTGTAAAGGACTGGCATTAACCGTTCTTCTGTAACATTCTAACCGGTTACCATTTAAAGGAGTGGCCTTGGAACACTGGAATGGGAATGAAAAAACAAAGTTTTTGCTCAGAACACACATATTCAGAACACACTCATTCTGTTTTCAGTTCCTGCTGAGGACCAAGCTGCTGCTTTGACTTAAAGGCTTCTGTCACAGACAGCTTGACTGATTAGGACAAAAGCAGGTCATTCAGGGAGAGGAATTATTGATTTGCTTGGAAGCCGCCCTTTCATACAACTTGTTTCATCGACTTATCTATTCTACTATGGTATAGTGAGGTTTTCGCTATACTGTAAGCATGCTCTACGGGTTGACTTCAATGAAGGACTCAAGCACTGCATCAAAAGGATAAGGCAAGGTGAAGTGCCTTGTGTCTTGTTGGGCGATAAGGCTGGAAGGCTATAGGCTATATAGCACTCCTCTGAGGGATGAGGCAGGGCTGGAGGTGGGGGGCTATGGACTTTGGGCTGCTGGTCCTACTGTACCTGCTCCTCTTTGGTGTAGAGCTGGAAGCACTCGTCCAGGGTGCAGCTGTACTGCTGCACATGCTGATGCTGTAGCGAGCGGACGCTCTCCGCATCCTTCACCACCTCCTCCTGGATGTTTCCAAACAGGCTACAGGGAGACACAGAGAGAACACGCACGCACGCGCGTGCGCGCGCGCACACACACACACACACACACACACACACACACACACACACACAAATAGACACACACAAAGTGTTAAATGTCGTTGACTTCACACAGAATTTTTTTTTTTTTCTAACTTATGCATGGAGGCTCACCAGTCTTTGATGTGATGCTCCCATTCCACAACCAGCTTCACATGGCGCGGTCCACCAGAGCCACACAGCTTCAGTGCCCTGTACACACCCACACATGTCCATGAGCACACACACAGGCACGGGCGCACGTGTGCACACACACACACACACACACACACACACACACACACACACACACACACACACAAACACCACATAATTGTGGTTTGCAGCAGACTGAGCCAGGTCAACATTGCATTCCATTCTACACACAGGAGGAACTTGATGAGGGCAATGCTAACTCTCGGCCACAAGGGGTCAGTCTGTCCCAATACGTAGTTTGAATTTTCATACCCTGGGACATGTTAAGAGAAAACAAATGTCAGGATATCTAGTCTACATCCAACCTAAAGATAGTTTGTTGAAATTCATGTTTAGTTTTTTAAATCGTTGACCAATTACTGAACATCACGTTAATCAGGCTCAATCCCTAACCCTAACCATGTATCTTTTTATTAACAGTTAACAGTTAGTATAGTGTATATAGTCTATAGGAGACCATTCAACATCCCAAAGCTGGAGCTTAATGGGAGTGCAGATGCAATCACAGCCATCAGCCACAGCCTTGGTCAGAGAAAGCGCAGAACACACCATTCAGCACATTCACCATTCAACACGTGTGGCCACTCAGCTTTCATCGGATTACAACTTCACCTTTACATTCTCTAATATACTGTACATGTACTGTAAAGGTGAAGCCTTTGCCCTATGCAGTAGTCTCAAGGAATCAATCAATTACCCTTCAATACTGTACAGACAACTATGAGGTCTTCATAATGTCCCGGCTAACAATTAATCAAGGTTACTGGTGTGGTCTGTTTTTTAAGAAGATAACTTTGAGTGATCCAACATGTGTGTGGATGAATGAAGGCTGTACGATGGCTGTAGAGAGAGTTTTCCAACTCACAAAGTTGTCCATGAGTACTGGGGTCAGGGATGCAGGAGCCCAACAGCCATTCACTGAAGGAGGTGAATGGGCTTTTCTGTTTTCGTGTGCGTGCATGTGTGTGTGTGTGTGCGCACTGTGCGGGAAGGAGACAGGGCTGTGTGTGTGTGTGTGTGTGTGTGTGTGTGTAGGAAGGAGGGAGGGGGCTTAAGCTCTTTGAGTTCCACAGCTTCACTATTGCACAGAATGCCAATTAGCTGTTTTGAAAACTGTAGACCCCCTAATTACCTTCCTATTAACAGATCTCAACCTGCTCGTTTGGCAAAGGATCAGGTGGGTTCAGCTCCCTCCACATTACAGCTTATTCATTCACACACACACACACACACACACACACACACACACACACACACACACACACACACACACACACACACACACACACACACACACACACACACACCTTTCAATAAAATTCGGTATAAATTCAGTATACTGTACGGCAACAAAAGGAGGACAATACTTAATTGGGACTTCCTGTAAACACAAGGAGACTTTAGAGAGGGCTTCTGTGCTCTGGGTTAGGCTTATTATGAGGTCTACAGCCTCAGCACGATGGCTGTTTGATGGTGGTTTCTCTGTTTCTGCAGAATATCTACCAACCATCTGTCTGAATGGATGCCAAATTTGGTTTTAATTTTAGCCTCTGTTAGACCATATGGGTAGAATAACTACAAAATGAAAGGTATAACTTCCATGGAAGAAGAATTCTGGTGAACAGTTCACAGTTGCATCACTGCATAACATGCATTGTTTCTGTGGGTGAGTATGGCAAAGGCCATGACACGACACTAGGGCTATTGCTGTAAATGCCAGTGGTGCCCTTTACGACCTCTGGAGGGTGAGGTTAGCATAAGTGAACAGCGAATGTGTGTGTGTGTGTGTGTGTGTATGTGTGTGTGTGTGTGTGTGTGTGTGTGTGTGTGTGTGTGTGTGTGTGTGTGTGTGTGTGTGTATATATGTGGGAGTGCACACAGGTTTGTGTATATATGTTTGGTGCATGAGCAAGGTTGTACCGATCCACAGCTGGATGACAGAGTGGCCTTCCGTCTTGAGGGCAGAGGTAGCTGTAGGAGGCCGATCCCCCCACCACACGGATCCTGAACAGCACCCTGGAGC
This sequence comes from Sardina pilchardus, assembly GCF_963854185.1. Classification (NCBI taxonomy): domain Eukaryota; kingdom Metazoa; phylum Chordata; class Actinopteri; order Clupeiformes; family Clupeidae; genus Sardina; species Sardina pilchardus. The sequence continues at coordinate 15,709,550 of NC_084996.1, read as the reverse complement.
TCTGCAGGCCACACAAGACACACAACACACATTTACTATCAGCCACAAATGACTTTAACACACACACACACACACACACACACTCACATAATGCACACACATGCGTACACACACACAGAGAGCAGCACAGCACAGCATGTACAGTTGTTTACTGTAATATGAACAATAGGGGGTGGAGGTTAAGACACTGGTCATGATCCATGGCAGGGCTATCGAAAAATAAGGGTCAAGTCAGCTTATTATGGGCTGCTGAGGAGGGTCAATACATGTGCTGCAGGTGTTACTTCCCCCTCACAGCTCTGCTCATGATCACCAGAAGTTTACGGCCTTACTGTGCGGTGGAGAAATCACGATTCCTGAACTCCGCGGGGTCCATCTACATTGACGGTAGCTCGAAAACAAGCCAGGCTTTTGTTACTGCTGAAGTGAACCCTATCAAATCCATTACTTTCATGTGTGCTTGTCCAGCTCAACATATTTTCCTGAGATTGGCCACGTGCTTTTATAAAATGACAGAGCGTTGAGACGCGATGAGAGGGAGACTGAGACACAAAGGGGGAAACGGAGAACAGGAGGGCTTCCAGGAGACAAACGCACACAATTGATTCCCTCTGCTTTTTCCACTATCTTTGTCTGGCTGGCGGATAAACAAGGAAGACCAGCGCGGAGCGGCATGGAGCGGAGCGCGGTGATTTGTCTGGTGCTCAGGGCTGCGAGGGGAGGCTGATGGGCAGAGAGGAGGAGGGGCGGAGGAGGCGCGCTCTGCTTCTGGCTCACGGGACACCGCTGTTAGGGACGGATTGCAGCGATGGGCCAGATATTGCCTCAGACAGCACAGTCGCTCGTTTGATGATGGCGCACTCAGCAAACGTCTGTGCGCTTACACACACACACACACACACACACACACACACACACACGTACACACGGCCGCGTGCACACACACCCACAAATGAGGCTGATATATAGTATCAAGCACCATTAGTGTTAGAAATTATTTATCAAGGTAATTATTTTAGCACACTGTATCTACATCACAAATGTATGCTACAATATGATTGAAATACATTAATAGGAATGACATAATACAAATCCAACACCTTAGCAATGGCTGCATTACTAAAAATTACCACATAGAGGCACCAGCTGACTATAAAACCTCAGATGGCAAAGAGTTTGCCTTGATCTACAGGAAATCTATCTATAGGGAAATCTATAGGATACTACATGTTGGAAATGAGGGCAAAGACCAAGAGAAAGCCAAAAATAGCATAAATGTATGTATGAGTATGACGATGGGGATGCAATCAGAGAGGAAGGATGAGGAAGAGTGAGAGTGTGACCGAAGGCAATAACCCAGAGAGACTGAAGGAGAGGAAGGACAACGACACAACGAGTGACAGAGGAGTGCTGTGCAGGAGCGATGCGGGTGGTAAATAACTGGACTTTAGTCTGGAGTCTCGTTTCACACAATCGTCGTGTTCTCTAACAGATGGGCCGGATTTGGCTGAGTGTTCAGGTGAGATTTCCTGAGATAGCTGGGGAATGTTTTCCCCGTTTCAATAAACAAAAAATAAATGAAACCAAGGCTTACATCCCAGGTGAGGGATATCGCTCCTTTACAAAGCTGACAAGAGAAATCTACAAGCAAATTTCTCTTGGCACTTTACGGCTATCCTCTACTAAGAAAATAACTCGGCCTATTTATGCATCCATCCCAAGAAATAAATGATTTAAAAGGGTCACTTTTGACAACCAAACAATATTCAGAGCACAAATCAAAACATTTCCATTTCAAAGCCTCATATTACTGTAAACCGAATAATAACAATTCAAAATCATTGCTTACTTTTTACAGCTCAGGTTTCCAGGTGTGTTAAAGTAGCCTATGTTCTATTTACAATAATGCTAATTAGCCATCAATGCTATCCTAACTGGCTTAATACCATGAACAGGTTCAGCAAGGTTCCCCATTTCCCAATACACACTGGACTCTTCAGGCTTAGTAACTCACTTGTCCTTATACATGTTCAAATATGGATTTCACGCACAGGCAAAGCTGAGACAGAATCCTCATCTTTGGTCTGGGTAGCATGTTAAGCCCACATTGTGGACACACACAAACCACACAAACCCTGTCCTCTGGTCTTAGACAAACAAGCAGTAGACTGGTAAGGACCAAATCCACCTGTGCCATTCCACACACAGCACTCAGGGCCATTAAACACCACTCTGAGAGCAGGGGCAGGCAGTGGGGGGTAAGAGCCTGGCCATTTCCTGTATAAATAGAATTCTATTAGGGACCACTGTTTGTCACACAGCAGTACCTAGAACTCTCCTTGCCTCTAAACATGAAAACTCAAAAAAGAAAATGTGTGTGTGTGTGTGTGTGTGTGTGTGTGTGTGAGTGTGTGCGTGCGTGTGTGTGTGTACGTGGGGGTGTGTGTGTGTGATGAGATGACAGTAAGAGAGGAAAAAGGTTTAGCATGCAGTCCACATTCACAAGTGAATGACGCAATGAACTCAGTGGTCTTTATGTGCATCCAAAGAGACGCATCTCACGTCGTTATTTTTCATAGATCTCTAGCATTCTCGTCTCAGGCATATGTCCCCAATTCCCCTGCAGGCTGCACACGCATGTGATGTGAGGATCGCCTGCACACACACACGCGTACTCTCACACCTCAGTGGGCTGTGCACGAGAACACATGGAGGCAACACACTGTCGTTAATCACCCCCCAACTCACACACTTCTCAACGCAGACTTCCACGGGCTGTTGTCATGATTCAACTCTCGTGAGAGTTCTGTCATAATCATCCCTGAGATGCTATCCCCTCAACACTATATGCAGTGTTTTTATATACATACAGTATATAATATATATGAAGGCAGAAGGAATTGAAAAGAGAGCCGTCAAGGCTGCTAATGAGACTCCTGACACGCAAATGTCTTTATGGTCTGAGGGAAAAATATATATATGTATATAAAAAAACATTAAAAAGGGAGATTGCCAAGATGTGTCCTTGCTGGCTCTCTTTGCGATGGCTGCTGAACGCGCAGTGCAGTTTAATTACATGGACATCTAGGACATTGGATGAGGGACAAAAAGAAATTCTGCCCCAAGGGCAATCTTGATGTCATCATGTCTTATTCTCTATGTAGTGAGCCTTGTTCTAGGTTAAGAAGGCTTCCTCACACACACACACACACACACACACCCATGTACATACCAACACACCCACACCTACATACCCACCCAAACACGCATGCACCCACACTTTCCCATGTACATACCAACACACCCACACTCAACTACCTACCCAAACACACACACACGCCTGCACACACATACACACACACACACACACAAACATACTCACACACACACACACACACACACAAACACCTACCCACCCACCCACTCAAACACACACACACACACACACACACACACACACACACACACACACACACACACTTTCAAATTTCATTTGTCATTCAAAAGTCATTCCTTTCTCTCACCCACCCCTTACTCTGTTTGAGTAAAGCCCCGTACCTGCCCCTAAGTGAAGTGCTGTTAGCTGGGCGGGACCGTGGCTGTGTCACTACGGCAGATGAGATGTTCCAGTTGGAATGTGACTCTGTGCTGTGATGAAGTGCTTTTTGCCAGCAATCAGGATGCACATGGGGCCAGCACAGCACTGAGGTAAATCATTGATTTGATGGAGATACACAGCTGCTAGCATTTATATCTCTGTCTGTCTCTCTCTCTCTCTCCCTGTTTGTATGTGCTTCTGAGTGTGAATGGCATATTTTCCTATAGGAGTGAGTGAGTGTGTGTGTGTGTGTGTGTGTGTGTGTGTGTGTGTGTGTGTGTGTGTGTGTGTGTTTTGAACACTGTCATGACACTGACTAAGGGCTGCCAAGCTTGGCTTAATTCGTAATTCGTCTGGTATGTTTGGGGGGCCATGAACTGACCCAGTGCCCTGAACCCTCTCAGCCATACAAGTGGCCACATCTGTTAAACACACGCAAACAAACACACACACCCACACCCACACCCACATACAAACACACACCCATACACACACACACACACACACACACACACACACACACACACACACACACACACACACACACACACACACACACACACACACACACACACACACACACACACACACACACACACACATTACCTGGGCCTGGGCTCCGTTGATCATAAGGTAGTAGAGCTTGCTGAGGATGCTCTGCTGCAGCTGGTCCCACGACACAGACCTGTCCTCGCGCATCAGGAACGGCGGCCCAAACCTGCACACCGAGAGGCGGGAGAGAAAGAGCCACACATGAGAGGAGAGAGACTTCCAATAATGACGCTCGGCGAGCACAGCCTTTAATGACAAAGATTAGTCATAATCAGTCGCCAATGACAGTACATGGTGTATGCACGACTTGTGTCGCGGATGTGAGTGGGTCACTGTTCTAACCAAGTGGAGGATGGCACTTGTGAGTCAGTGTGCGTCTGCTGATGATCGCGATGATGGCGCACACACTCTGGCATCAATTCTGATGCCAATGTCCTTTTAAATGTCACACCGCAGATCATGGATCTGGCCTATTTCCTTTCCTCCTCCTTCGCTCAGAGCAACGACTGCGCCCTCGTCAGGAATCAGCACTGATGGTGGGTTCAAATGTACTGCATGGCCTCAAGGAATGAGCCCAGTCATTAGATAATTATGGCAACCATGATATCAAATGAACGGGGATTAGCCCAGGCATTACGCTATGGTGTAATCACTATTATCATTAGATTCCATGTGGCTACGCTTCCTGCTGTGGGATACCCATTTCCAGGCTTCGAGCCTCATTCCTCTCTGCATCTGCGGCACAGCCACCAGACTATCCACAGGAAGCAGAGAGGGACAAACATACAGTAATGCAATTACCAAATGGACATTCAATTAGAATGGAAATATACCAGCTAAAACAGAGCTAAAGCCATGCTTAAGTTTTCCATTTGAGGACCCTACATTACGGTGGATTCACAATGCAGCTCACGTTCCTCTGGCAGTGATTTGCGAACAACATTCGGTTCTTTAGGGTGATATGGAAATATCCGCTGATGTGTTCTCACCGACCCCTCCTCCTTCATCTTTTCTAAGTCCGTTCCCTCCCTCTCTTTCTTCCTTTTGGAAATCCTCCTGTCTGGATTCTCCCTCCCTTCGGCCTGTTCCACTGTGTCTGGGTGGCTAAAGGTTACCGGCTTCCAGGTGGTCATCATTACACAGTGAAATTCCATGTTGTCAGTCAAACACCTTCCGCTACATGCAAGCGTGGAAGACCACCTTAAGCTGTAGAACTCTTGAATCATGTGGACTACAGATGACTCATATAGTTTGTCTCCTTTTATAAAAGCCTGAAAATCCCAGGAGACAGAAACAGGAGGTGATCAATGTGACTAAGGCATACACAGAGAAGGCAAACCAGCTAGTGAGTGGCACTGTATTGTGGTAAATTACTAGGGAAATATATATATATATATATTTGCTATGAGAACATAGCAAGCGCACCTATGTGAATTAAGATATGAGATTTAAAGTATTTTTGAGACATATCAAAGCGACTGCAAGAAGTTCAGGGGCCTCCAATAGGCTCTGCGCACAAATGTTTTTAGTACTGCCGTTAGATTTCCGGTGTGTTCGAACCTGCAGCTATTGTTATGGTAATTCGTGTCTACACGGACCCAGTTGAGTGTTGCACCTAGCGAATCAACACGTTATGATAAAGAAGGATTTGAGCACGTTGAAATTTGTATTATTGGGAAAACAAGATATTCCGTGTCTTAGTGAATATTTAAGGAACAGAATAAAACAGAAGATGCCGTTTCAATATAGTTAACGCTCCACCGGAAGTCAAACGGCAGTACTAAGTGACTTTAGTGCACTGAGCCCATAGCACCTGCCATGCATACAGATTGCCACGGCAGCAAATGAGTGTAATGTATATGCTTGCATATTCGCATGCTCAGTTACACACACGTGTAGCTTGACCTTGAAAGGTTCGGAGGATGCAGCTTGTTCACGCCAGCCATTGGTTCGAAAAAACACTCTTGTGAACGCTTGAAGCGGCAGACCCACAAGCCTTCTCTCTAGCATCAAGAAAATCACACAGAACCCCACCTCCCTCTAGCCAGAGACCTCGACTGCGTCACCACCAGAACCCCATTAGAGCCAGTGCCTTGAAGTCAGTGAAGGATAGAATATCAAACGTCGACTTCCCCCCCTAAAGGGCCCTGGAAGCCTCCCGAGAGATGCAGTGACAAATAACACAAGGTCTAGTTCCTAGCCCCTAATTTCATGCTTGTGGAAACTTCCCTGTGTCAGATAAATCGGCCGAAAAGTTGCAGAGGAGATAGGAGAGATAGTGAGAAATCAAGGGGAGAGGAAAGGAGGAGAGAGCAAGAGGGAGAAGGGGAAACCTGTCATGCATCTTCATGGCATGTTAACTCATTAATAGGAGACAAGGCGATAAGATCATCCCATGGAAACTAATAAAGGCCTCTCTCACACACACGCACGTACGCATACATGGGCGCGTATATACACACACACACACAAGCACACACACACACACACACACACACACACACACACACACACACCATCCTCTGCATCTCATCTCTGCAGCCCATCTGTCTGCCCATGTGGAAAGAGGAGCCAGCATCAAACTAGGCCAGTCAGATCTGGTTGTCACTGGGAGGAAGAGGAAGAGAGAGAGGGATGGAGAGAAAGAGGTAAGGGATAGTGTGTGTGTGTGTGTGTGTGTGTGTGTGTGTGTGTGTAAGAGAGAGAGAGAGAGAGAGAGAAAGGAAGAGAGAGAGAAATAGAGAGGGAGAGAGTGGGGTGCCTAATGATGATATCCCTGAAACTGAGATATATCTCCTGCTGACTCACAAGCAATAAGCTGGAGGAATCTAAATGAGTTTTCATGTGTGTCTGAGGGGGGTGGCGGTGCAATCAGAGCACAATGATGTTTGCTTTGTGTCCAAATGTGCTCTGTTACTGCGATGCCAGCACACCATATTCCGCTCAGTGTTCAGAACCTTGAACCTTGAACCTTTGCACATACTCAAAGGCTTTGGTTCTCGTCGTTCTGAACAGACCTACAGTAGGATGGCCTCGGTCCATAGCAAATGTCAGATCTCGTAAGAAAAAGAAAAAAATCAATTTAATTCATTTTCACTTAATAAATGTGCAGAGAGCGTTCTCATTTCTCCAGTGTAGCGGTCTGTCTGGCCAATCCAGCACATCTCTTACTTTCTCTCTCTCTCTCTCTCTCTCTCTCTTTCTCTCTCTCTCTCTCTCTCTCTCTCTGCGTTGAGAGGCAGTGATGGGATTGTCACAGAGTCCTGTCCTCGGAGAGATGGGAAGAGGCGGCCAATCAATACCTCCCTGTCCTCCCTTTCCATCGCCAACCTGCCTCAGCTGGGAGTTTCTTTCACGAGAACACAAGTGAAGTCCAGGGAGGGGAGACTGGACCACACACACACACATACACACACACACACACACACACACACACACACACAGGCACTGTGAGGCAGTCTCTCTCCTGCCTGCTCTGGGTGGCTTGTGTCGAACGCCCGAAACTCTCATCTTTCTCCTCTGAGATGAGCTTTTCACTCATAATTAATTCCCTATCGGCAGTCTTGTCAGTCCTGGAATAGACGTTTGGACCTTGCACTTAGTACTCAAGAAATGATAGAATTACTAAATAATCCACATGTTTTACTCCTCATTTGGTAGGAAAAAGCACCAATGCCCTTGTGCTTTTCTGTGTGAAAATTTTCAAAATCACATCTGATTACACTTAAAGGTAAACTATGCAACGTTTTTCAGTTAATCATACTGTTATATATTAGGGGTGTCAACAATAATCGATTCGGCGATGCATCGCAATGCGGGGCATGCACGATTCAGCATCGATGCGGCAACGTGCCATAATCGATTATGTCACTATTTATTTTCTGGCCTCGAGTACAGTAAAGTTGACGTTTCCATTCATTCCGGTGGCATTTCCAGAGCAATGTTGCAATGACATGCGCCACCTGTACAGTGTTTCCCCACACATAGACTAATTTGTGGCAGTGCACCACAGATTCAACACAGCCGCCACATATGCGTTCTGTTATTCATTATGTTTTTAACGCAATTTAAAACACGCATCGTATTCGTAAAGCTGCATTTCTTTCCCCTACTCCCCCTTCCTCTCTTGCTCACACACACAACCACAGCCCCCCTCTCCGTGCACAACGCGTCTGTCTCCATGAACGATTTCCATTGTAGACTATGCCTGCAACTTTACCGAACAGTATAAGTAAAGCCCCTCTCCGCACTTTTTTGGTAAACAAGCCTAGGTTACTCATAGCGCTTTAATGTAGTCAGATCTTTCCATAACACTTGTTGCAACGCTAATAAGACTAGCCTAAGCTAGGCCTACATAATGTCAACACTATATTTTATTTAGGCCTATAGGTCAATAAGAAAACCTAACAAATGTGTTGTTGTTTGTGTAACCCAGACATCAGCAACTTTCATTTTATACGACCAATCACTTCTCGTGGCAGCTCCCTCACGGCTGCAACTTGTGCACTCGCTTGTGATTTTTAGCGGTATGTTCATCAGGTCACAGAGCTGCCTGAGCCTCTACGTCAACAATGAATGAGAAAGTATTATCGCGCAAGTAGGCTATGCTACACACAATTCCCCCCTAAACATACTAGTCAGGGGGCCAAAACTGATATTAAAACTTTGTCGGACACTTTTTGGTACAAGCATACAACCTATCCAGTATTGATATTTAACCCCTCAACATGAGTTCTAGACAGGTTGTCAGCTTAGAAAATGTTATTTTGTCCATTTTAACACTATATTCTTAAAAATGGAAAAAGCGGATTTTCCCCCCAAAGTGCTTCCTTTTTCTTCCATGTTACCTACTGTAATTTTGGGCAAATGTGCAATATAATCCAACTTGTGTGTAAGCATGATCATTAAAAAATAATGATCAATAAATACCACAAGAGTATCACACCACAAGGGCCACTGTTGTGTCAGGGGGCCAATTCTGAAAAGGGCTTCCGTTAAGACTTTTGCAGACATGTTTTGGTTCAAGCTGTCAGTGTCACCCCATTTTTTTTTTTGTTAGAAGACACAAATAGGTAAGATATCAGGGTGGTTGTGAAGACGAAGTTAAAAGCTTGTAGGGAGAGACATGCAATGCTGCACAAGTTATAATATTTAAATGTTACAGTGAAAATGTAGAACTGTAGATGGTGGTGTATAGTGCTATTTAACTTCATTAATATACCAGGCTGTGACACAAATGATATTTAATGGACATATTACTATAGTTATTCATTCAATCCAAACATTACTCACTACTTTAGGGTTAGGGGTTAGTAACTAGTTAGCAATAACAACTTTGTTATAGTCGTATGGCAAAGGTATGTTTTTCCCCTGTAAAACCCGGGAAGTTAACTGAACTCAAATTATTTGAGTATACTGTAAAGCCTGGGAAGCTAACTTATCTGAAATTATTTGAGTAAACCGGATGCCTTGACATTTGAGTTTGGCAACTCATTTAATTTGAGTGTAAATAAGTCATTCAACTGGAGTTATTAGTATATTGTACAGTATGTATTGCATTTTGTGTTGGGATAACTTAAAGGAGTCAAGTAAACTACACTAATTTTATTCACCTAATAACAACTTGAGTGAATTGTCATGACAAGTAAGAATTATGTAGGCCTACACACGAAAAAATGCAATGTACTCAATGTGTGAGCTATCATTTTCTATGGATTATGGGTAAATGCTTCTTTGATTTTCTAATAAGTATTGTTCTCTTAGCTGTTAATTGTGGCTTCTTACTGTTTACCAGGTGATGGGCAAACATATTGTGTTGATGATTTTCAGAATATGGTCAGATATACCATTAAGGAGAAGCCCATTCTCAAAATATGAAGACATTTTGAAGTTCACATTTTCTTGGCCTAATGCAAAGTTGATTGCGTTTCCCAATTTGACTTTGACCTATAGTCACTTGAAAGTATCACAAAGTTGAGTATCCCAATGGTGTGATTGAGCCTCCTATTGTCTGTCTGTATTGTCTCTTGGGGAGATACAGACACATTATGCATGTTTACATTGAGTAACTATATTACCCCTCTTATGGACAGGATATGAGCTTCAGGAGTAAAGATTTCAGGATTTTTTTATAAGTTTAAATTTCTATTAAATGAATAGGATTACTGCAGAATGATGGTAGTGAAACATAATATTTATCACCATGGCAGTACTGGTCATCATGATATACTGTATCTTCTGATTATCATTACGTCTGTCAGAAGCATTACAAGTGATCTAAGATTTTAAAATCAGCCCACAGGCCAAGTCTGTTATGGATAGTCATCTGCTTGATGGTGTGTGGTGTCAATGTAAATAACACAATAACATAACAGCTATAGTATAGCCGTAAATATAGTTTAACTATTGCATTTAAGATTCAATTTCAGTCAAGATTAATATGTGATAATGTGTTAAGAATACTATGGACAGTGACATTCTGGGAAATGTAATGTGTGGTCAGCCATTTCTTATTGTGAATATACTTCTTGCCATGATTACTTAATTGAAATGAGTGGCATATACAGTCATGGCTGAAAGTGTTGGCACCCCATGCAATGAATAATGTATCATGAATAAATAAATGTTCTTCCTTAAAAGACTGGGTTCATACGTATTGGCACCCCTATGTTAACCCTATGTTCTCAACTCCCATAGAGGCAGGCAGATTTTTATTTTTAAAGGCCACTTAATTCATGGATCCAGGATACTATGCATCCTGATAAAGTTCCATTGGTCTTTAGAACTAAAATTGCCCCACATCATCACACACCCTTCACCATACCTAGAGATTGGCATGGTGTTTTGTTCAGTTTTCTTCAGTTAGCCTATTAGCCTGTTTGATGCTCATTGAGCTCAATGCAAATCAAACCAGCTAATAGGCCAACTGAATAAAACACCATGCCAATCTCTAGTTATGGGGTGTGTGAAGGGTGTGTGATGATGTGGGGCTATTTTAGTTCCAAAGGTCAAGGGAACTTTATCAGGATGCATAGTATCCTGGATCCATGAAATAAGTGGCCTTTAAAAATCTGCCTGCCCCTATGTTAACCCTTTGTGTTAAATTCCCATAGGTTTTTTTTTTTTTTTTTTAGATAATTTTTTGGGCTTTTTATGCCTTTATTTGGACAGGACAGTAGAGAGAATGACAGGAAGTGAGTGGGAGAGAGTCGGGGTGGGATCTGGAAAGGACCACGGGGCGGGAATCGAACCCGGGTCGCCAGCGTACGGTGCAGGTGCCCCAGCCAGTTGCGCCACTGCCGGGGCCTCATAGGGTTACATAGGGGTGCCAATACATTTATTTATTTATGATACATTATTCATTCACATAGAACGTTGGTGTCCTTAAAGGTTGGATATGTTCTACTTTTATTACTTAAGGCATTAAGATCAATTTCCAAAAGATGATTTTATATTCCTCTTTTTAGTCAACTTTAACATGGGTGCCAACACTTTCAGCCATGACTGTATTTTACTCAAGTTGAAATTAGGTGAATAAAATGAGCATACAGTAGTTTACTTGACTCCTTAAAGTTATCCCAACACAAACTACACACATAGAAATAACTCAGCTGAATGACTTATATACTGTACACTTAAGTTAACTTCCTGGGTTTTACAGTGCAGCCAGGCAGTGGTGCTCAGGTAGGCAGCCAACAGAAGGTACCCAGGGACCATGTCCATGTGCTCAGTCTGAGTCCTGGTCAGGGACATTGACACTGCCTGGTACTGCACTGACTTCCACTTTCCTCACATCCACATATCGTCAACTCCAAGCACCTGACCTGTACTCACCAAGCTCCAAGCACCTGACCTCTGTGGTTAAAAGCTGGGGGGAAAGCATGCCATCCTTCATGTGCCTTCTTCTGTTGGCTGCCTATACCCGAGCACCACTGCTTGGATGGGGAAAAATGCCTTTGCCATACGACTATTACAAAGTTATTACTACTAACTAGTTACTAACCTCTAATCCTAAAGAACTGAGAGAGCAGTTATGTTTGGGTAGAATTGATAACTATAGTGATATGTCCATTAAACACAATTTGTCACAACCTGGTACATTAATGAAGTCAAATAGCACCATAGACCACCATCTACAGTTCTACATTTTCGCCATAACATTAAAGTATTACAACATGTGCAGCAGTGCACTGTCTCTCCCTACAAGCTTTAAACTTGGCTTGACTCATTCCCATAGATAGGGGTACTGATTGATAGAGGTTTTGGAATGCTATGTTATGTTTCCAATCTGATATTCACTTTGAAAACTGGTTCTCTTTAGGCGGAGATTGTTTTTTTCATGTTCTAGGTCTGTTGTCTCTTATACTGTACAATAAATGTTAATTCTGACACTTCAGCAGACATCCCACGAGTGTTAGCTTTCATTCCATACCATGTTTATCTATATGGTCCTTGTGGTTGTGGAGATATTCAACATTTATCGTTGGCATGTCATGTTGAGTAGGAAACCAAAAAATTGGCCTGAAATTGCTTGCACAAGTCAAAAAAATAATATTTTTGCTTGACAACCACCATAATATCTTACCTATGGGTGTCTTCTAACTAAAAAAATAGGTTGACCGCTTGTACCAAAACATGTCCGCAAAAGTCTTAACGGAAGCCCTTTTCAGAATTGGCCCCCTGACTATACAGGCAATGAGAAGCCTTGAATTAATAGTTTTTAATGAGAAGCCTTGAATTAATAGTTTCTTAATGTATCAGACAATTTTTCGGGACAATTAGGGCAGGATTAGGGATCGGGACAACTGCTTGTATTTCATGACTGTCCCGATTTTTTGGGTCACCCTAAGGAAACTGAACAGTCCAACCAGTAGGCTAGACTGTGGTAAGCTAGCCAACTATGCTACTGTTTACAATATTATTTTAAGGCTTTAAGCAGACAGCTGAATTAAAGAGGTGTAGTTGTAATATGAACATAGGCTAAAATATGCATAACGTGAGCTGTCATGAATATCAGAATTTCAGTATTTTCTCTTTATATCAGGATATGGGTTAATATAATACTCCAAAGTTTAAAATGTTATTTCATACAATTGCAAGGTCCACCGTCCCCCCCACATAACAGCCAATACAATCTTTAGTTCAATATGACTGCTTGAATTGCCTGTCTGATGACAAATGTGCCTTGTTGTGTGCAGTAGAATTTTGATGCATTGCAATGCATCGCAATGCATCGTAGAATCGAATTGAATCGAATCGTTACCTGGTGAATCGTAATCGAATCGAATCGTGAGGGCAGTGCCAATGCACACCCCTATTATATATGATTAAATCAGTCATTACCGGTCGAACGATGTGTTTTTCGGCCGCCCTAGTGGTCTGTAGCGGTAGAACCACGCTTGCATTTTCAGGAGCCCTCGGGCACGCACCCTTGCTCTACTCCAGGAAGTGTCATGTAAAGTCTCATGAAAAGGCAGGGCAGACAGACCGGTTGAGGAGTTTTGTAAAATATACACACTAAAGCTGTAGGGGAAGCTCTGCAGAGAAATATGCAAGCATAAAACGAGCGAAAACGAAAGCGAAACCGGCGATGAAATCGCCAATCCTGCATAGTTTCCCTTTAAAGTGCACTGGCACATATGGCACATTAAGGACGTGAGAACATTGTGAGAAGAGACATGGAAGCACTGCATCTTTAGGCATTGTGCAGTGCTTTTCCATTTTAACTACCTACTGTATGTAACTCGAGGGGAATGTCAAGACCATCAATGAGATTACATTAGTTAACGTCTTTCACTGAAATGTGCCACTTCACCATAACCTCCATAGTAACTCTACAGGAAAACTCAGGTGAAGGTTATCTTCACAGTCTTCCCACTGGGCATTAGCACAGATCCTCTGTCGTCAGAGCCAAGGCATATGCCTGCTAACTGCCCTCCTGCTTTATGAGAGTGGAGAGAGTAATTAGAGCTAATTACTGGATTTAAGACATCTGACATCTTTATTCGCTGCAAATTCATGTCCTTACTGCAGGGCTTCGGAGAACACAGATGGGGGATGAAAAGAGACTCAAAGGACTGTGACAAGTCAAGTCCATTTACAGAATAAAAGGCATTTTTCTTTTCATAATGTAGCATGTATCTATTTTTCTTTTAAATCAATATGGAAATGCCTGTCTATAGGCTGCAACCTTCTTATTAATTGAAAGTAATGTATCAGAACGCCCTTGTGAGCTTTAGTCACCTGACAGCTTGTTGGCCCGACCCTGCCGCATTGCAGACCAGCAGCAGCACCTTCCCGGGGATGCCCTGGTTGAGGAACTCGGACGACAGCGCCCCTGAAGCAGGTAACCTCTGACCCTCGGGCCCTGAGGTGGAGTAAGGGGAGGAGGGGAGACTGTGGTGGTACCCTAGGACAGAGAAGAGAGGGAGAGAATGAGGGAGCGGGAGAGAGAAAGAGAGAGAATATTAAAGGAGGGAAGGCATCTCTGACAGCACACTGGGTTAAACTGCACTCTAATGGTGATGATATATGGGGCAACTTTTAGAGCAATGTTGCTGGGCAACCACATAACCGGTTCCATGTGTTCAGATGACCACGACAATTTGATTGGATGATTACTGTAATGTTCTTCAGAATTGTTTTTTTTGCTAAACGTCAACGAGAATGTGCCACAACAATTCTCAGGAACATTGCCCAGAAACAAATCTTGCCATCATCAGCCTGTTACACCACAGAGTCGACACAGACGCACAGGAACATATCTAGAGTGTGGCTCGAGTCTCTCTCCTTTCAGATTCAGACTTTTGCATGATTCTGCCGATCATATCGAGAGCAGTTTGGGACTTTTGGAAAACTGACATGAGAGAGCATGTGTGGAGAGATGAGTAAGAGGCGCAGGGGGGGAAAGCTTCTTCTTTAAGACCAGTCCAGAAGCGGGAGGGTGGGCAGCAGATGGGGATGAGTCCTGTGGACCAGCGAGCGGCAGACTCTCCCCGTGGGGCGTCTTGTCTGACTAGAGGCTCGCGCTGACAGACTGGCTGGTAGGGTGCCGGCCCTTCTCTCTCTCTCTCTCTCTCCGCTCTCTTCCTCATTTCCTCCCTCCCTCCGCCGTGCTGTCGTGACTAGACCAAACACCGGAGCTCGTCTCGGCCCCAGACATCTCTGACGTCACCCGCTGCGAGCTCTGTCAAACAGACCGGCAGGATTTACAGAGGGAGGGGGGGGGGGGGGGGGGCGGCATGGGGGAGCCAGGGTGGGTGACACGGAACGTGACACGGCCGCACCTCATTCCCTATGGGTGGGCACGGTGACAAATCACCCCCCTGGGACGCCGGACGGGAGGGCAGGCGGTGGGCAAGAGATGGGCATGTATCGATCCCTCTGTGGCAGAGCTACTCCTCTCTCGGGCAAAGTCGCTGCGCTTCATTACACTCTGACGCCTGTGTCCCTGGCATCATTTATCACCACCAGCAGCCTGGTGTCAACGCCGCTCTGCTAACTTGCGACTGCCCAAACATTAGCTCCTGCGGTTTCTACAATCATGTCTAGCACTGAGACTGAAGGGCAGACACTGACTTCAGAACAGCAGCAAAGACAGGGTTCTTGGACTCTGAAGGTTGGCGACATACTGTACATCAGCACACATGGACAGGATTTGTTTTTGCTTGGTGTTGCATAGATATTCTAATACATGCAGAAGTACTGTATGTTGACCGCTTCATGATATAGACATATTAGGATACACTGCACTGAATATGCATTTTTGCTGCATTAAATCATCATCATCATGCAGAGCTGTCAATCAAAATGCTTTGAGAAGGAACCCTGCTATTAAAATGAGCCCTTTTTAGAGACATTCATAACTTTGAAGGGAAAAACACATGATAATGAGCCATAAAACATATTCATAAAGCAGCCGTAAAATAGCGTAAAGGTCACCTCACGGCTCGTATGTCTATGATTGATGCCGTGGCAGAGAGGAGGAGGGCAGTTAAATCAAAAGAGGGGTTTTATTGGCAAACACCGGGACTGCAGGGTTTCCAGGCTTCTCTTGCCAAATGTCCTTCACGTCTCTTAAATTACAACCGGTTTCCTGACACAAAGCTGAAATCCAATCTTCAAAATGGGACAGGGGAAAAGGCACCAAGATGACCCCATGCAGCCAATCTGTGTGAGGTGCATTAAAGAGAAAACCCAACCCATGCATGCATGCTGAAGCGTACACCTACACATATGCAAAGACTCATGTGGGAGACACGTGCACATACAGTATACATACACATACACCTTCTCTCTCTTCACCTCTTTCTCTCCTTCACACATATACCCCCACACACACGCACACACACACACACACACACACACACACACACACACACACACACACACACACACACACACACACACACACACACACACACACACACACACACACACACACGCACACACACACACACACACTTGATTCAATCTGTTTTGTTATCTGTTGACCCTCATCGCTTTTGATAAATCACATCTGTTTCCATGAGTGTTAATGAAAGACCACCAGGTAATCAATGGGATGGTGGGGGAGCTATCACTCTCCAATATTGCAAAGCTGAAACTCTCATACAACAATGTAACACAACAAAGCATGAACAAACCCATAAGACCAAGAGAATACTGTTCTCTATCTAGTTTCAGTTAAATCTAAGGAATTTCTAATGAAACAGACAAATCAATACAATGAAAGTATGCCTGTTTCACTGGTCAATCAACACCACTTGCATAACAAACTCACTATCATAATCTAAAGATGCTGTGTTAAGTATGCAGCACTTTGATCAACAGAACAAATGTGTTTGGTAGAGGAAGATATCCTCCTTCTTCTTCTTTATTCTGCTTGCCCTTATAGGAACATCAAAAGAGAATCATCCCATTTATCCAGACAGAAACTACTGGATAATATCCTCTCTTCAAAAGAGCGGGGCTAACCCTGTCGGCACCGAACAATCCATAGCTCCAGTCCAAACACCTCAGTGTGTGAGAGGACTGCTACATACAAATGAACTGCATCTATCTCCATTACATCTTCCTCATGGCAAGGATTATTGACACTTCTGCCAATACAACCAAGGAGCTGAATAGTCACCTAGAAAACCTAGAACCGTGAGAATCCACTGGAGGCTGACTGTCCGAGAAAATCTGATGAGGTAGAATAGTGAACATGTTGTCACAGTTACATACAGACACATTCCATATGGTCTGATATACATATTCAGTGTCAGTCCAACGTTAGCCATACACCCAGTGAAGATTATTTTCATCTGATGGGTAACTGAAGAGTTCCTTCATGTTAGCCGAGAGACAAAAGAACACAGTTTGTCAGGATCTAGATATCTCTCCCCCGATGTTACCCATTCAAATTGACAGTTGTTATTGTCATCTGGCATCTGTTATTATGATTTTTAATGCTTAACAATCTCTCAGTCTTCAGAATAACTTCCACCTCTACAACTCGTGGGACACGGTCGCTGCACTCAAAGCTCCGATGATGTCATTAGGAGATGAATTGCTCAAATTCCCATTATTTCCCTCATGTCGTGCTCAGTAATTCAAGGCAAAAGCCTTTCCTCACATTTCAGTGATATGGCTTTACAATAATGGACAATCAGGTGCATCTTATTAGCAGACGCAGATTCTAGTCAATGGGAGAGGAGAGAAAGCGAACCTTCATAAAACCAGGACAATCACAACCACATCTGGGTATGATGAACAGTAGTAGCCTAGAAATCTAAACGCCCTAGCGGCAGCAGTCTAGCAACTCTTCGTTGACTTGGGAGCTGGGCTTTGGCAGCGAACCAATCACATTCCGTATAGAGTTGGTGGGCTGGCTTAACATAATGATGACTGACATGCGATCAGAAGTTGACCGTTAAGCATCCTGCTACTTGAAAACAAGAAGATGATTAGTTTAGCACTATCCTATTGCGCGGAGAGGGAATTTGAAAGACAACCGTTTATCCCACCCCTCCGATTGAGCCCTGCTGAGTTTCTAGACCCTACATCTTGATGTGGGTCTAGCTCGCTAGGTTAGAACAGTAGTGGTGTGGCAATGCATCATACCAGTGGCAATGCATCATACCAGTGTTAGTGGTTAAGGTCGGTTAAGGTAGTTGACTTTCATTTCTTAATGACTTGTACTTTATTATATTTTGGATAACTATAGAATATGCAGAAGTAAGAACTGACTTCAAATTCTATTCTATTTTTTTTACTTATGTGTATGTGTTGATATTATCAATTACTGCCATAACTCCATAATTTCCCTTTGGTGATGAATCAAATCAATCTGTCGATTCATCAATCTATCTATTAATCAACCAATCAATCAATCAATCAATCAATCAATTTATATCTATCTATTTATCAATCTAGATACCAAACACCTATGAATATGGACACTAGTACTACATAAACATAGGCATAATGGGCAGGTTTACACATATTTAAATAATACAGCATTTAAATGATGATCTCTACTGTGGCAGGTGACTTTCAAACTTTAGGAGCAGGTAAACAACCTCTCACTCAGGTACCGTGTGTCTGTGTGCATCAGACCAACTTGTCATGCGGTGATGCTGACTTCAGCTCCCGAGGTCAAATACACATGACAAAATACAAACAGTGAAGCCCCTCCAGCCACTGGCAGACTGCCTGACTGCAGCACCCCTTTTCAGATATGCTAATAAAATCAAAATAAATTCACACAAAATCCTCCCCTGGCTACCCCCTGCTGTCGAAAAGTTGATGTATTACATACATTATGTATAATAACTCCAGGATCGTTGAAAAAGTAAGATCAATTAATATAAGTGATGTCGGTGGGGGTCTTTGAAATACTCCCAGCTTTTAAATCCTCTAATTTCTCAGAAACAGGCACGTAATTAAAGCCTATTAGTGGATTCAATAAAAAATATGTGTCACATTTTATCTATTTGACACCTTCATCCAAGCTCCATAGATGGCGATCCACTTAGCTAAGGCAAAGAATGTAATGGATTTAAAACAGGAGAATAAATGTGACTGAGAGATATCTGGTGGAGCAACCATCAGACCATCCTTTGCTGCAGGATGAGGAAAACATGAAGGAGAGGATTTCTTTCTCTTATCTTAAAAGAATTGGACATCACACTAGTGTCTGCTTGGTCTGGAATGAAGCTTGGTACTAAAATTCTCTTCAAAACTCTTCTATATTCCCTGTGTCTGTATAATATATTTATGGCTACTATGTATAACACCTTGTCTGACTCTCTTTTATCTATATTTCCACATAGTCCCCAAATCTCCAAAAAGCCATACATAGGATTGATATAATTTGGTGCCCAATTCTACTGAAAAACATCATTTTCAAAACCATGTGTGTGTGTGTGAGAAAAAGCACAGAGGCAATCATCAGGACCTCACAGAACAGCAAGACTCAAATGAACCCTATCCAGCAACTGGGCCATCACACTGACAGAG
This sequence comes from Sardina pilchardus, assembly GCF_963854185.1. Taxonomy (NCBI): domain Eukaryota; kingdom Metazoa; phylum Chordata; class Actinopteri; order Clupeiformes; family Clupeidae; genus Sardina; species Sardina pilchardus. The sequence continues at coordinate 15,689,896 of NC_084996.1, read as the reverse complement.
CTCAAGGGGCGGGCTCCCAGTGGACTTAGCCTATCCTTAGACTTCTGACTTACCCTCATTCTGAAAAAAAAGCCATGCGTGACAAACCACAGTCGGCCACACTTTCCTGACAACCGAATAACATTGAATAACACGTCTCTGTCACAGTGGCACAGTGTCATGTGGTGCAGTGATCACAAGTCACATATGGACAGAGCTTTGTGTTGCAATTACAGATTACGGAGGCTTGCAGTAGTGCTTCTTTAGAAGTGAGTAGCATTATGTAAAGGTCCCGTGCTGAAGTGGGCCGGTCCATGTTCTGACCTGAGATTCGCGCTGAGCCTCCCCGGATGAACAGGGGGGAGGCCTGGAAGGCATAGATGATGTCGTTCTCAGCAACGCTGGTCAGGTCATCCTCATCAAAGAAGGAGCGCTGAAAGCCTGTGGAGTAGATCTCAGCAAGGATCACCTGCAGAGGGATGTCCAGGAAGGGAAGGAGAGAGAGAGAGAGACAGAGAGAAACAGAGAGAGACAGAGAGAGAGAGAGAGAGAGAGAGAGAGAGAGAGAGAGAGAGAGAGAGAGAGAGAGAGAGAGAGAGAGAGAGAGAGAGATCATTAAGGGAAGTAACACCAGCCAAAAGGACAGGTAACTTGGGATAGATGGACACAGATAGACATAATAAGATTAGATGTCTTGTATTTACATGTACAGTGAGATAAGAAGGGCTGGACTGGTAGATCATTGAAAGGGCTATATATTACATTTGAACACTATGAGTGATATGTGATAGCACTGCTGTCCTCAGAGGTTTACCTGATGGCACTGAGTGAGTACTTATCATTGAAGTAGCAGTACCTGAACTTTAAAAACTAGCACAGGGAGAGAGAGAGAGAGAGAGAGAAAGAGAGAGAGAATCTATGCCACCAATGCTCTGTGGGACAATATGTTGGACCAAAAATACACATTGAAGCGAGGGGGGTGTTACTAAAATAAGACCTCCTAATTTTTACACTTGCTAGAAGGTTCGCCACGCCTTGCAAGGCATGGTGTTTAATTTGTCTAACAAGAAGTCACAGGCCGTTGTCAGTGACCCCAATGACTTAATATCTATTTCTGAAAGTCTAAAATACTTCCTGAGGGTTGGAGTCCAATATTAAAGGAAATGGTGTGGAGTAACATCCATTTAAGAGAAAATGCCTTTGACTGGGGACAGTCACTGGGGACATATTTCCTGGATAAAAGGTGAATGCTGTGCAGCATACCATGTTTGATACACCACAGCAGTTCATGGGAACATTTACCACCAAGGCATAGGATGCAATTACATCTGTGTTATTGTACCTGGCAGTCCATCCATTCGTGGAATATTCAAATATGTTTGTGTGCTACAGACTGGGACATAACACACTACAACAACAACGTCTCACAATCATTATCTCACCCCCCTTCTGTGCCCTACATACAGAACACCGCAGCAGGTGTTAATGCCGCACCAGTCCCATCTGGAGGTGCACTGCAGGACAAGTTGGGTTTCAGGTACTGTACGTGCTTTCGTGCTGCCAAGGCTCTGGCAAGTTTTAAAGCACCGAGTTGCTTATTTCTTCTCTTCCTGCAGCGGTGGAAAACTCTGGCTTCAGAAAGCAAAAAGTCTTCCCAGCGTACGTGTTCTACCTGTGCACTTAACACTAATTAGCTGATCTCATTTCACTCCGTAGCGGATTTTACGGAGCTGGCTGAGGTGTTGCGCTAATTAGAATCAGGTGGTTTAGTGAAGATTTGGACTGCACATCTGGCAGAACACTTCACTTTCTGAAATCTGAGTTTTCCACTTCCGTGCGCTCTGAGGAGAGACAGTCTCTGGGAGCTGGGGCTCGGAGTCAGAGAGTGCACGAGAGCGTTATAAGAGGCACCTGGTCTGGAGAGATCTTGCCCTCGTCAGCCACCATCCTGCGCAGGCAGGCCAGGGAGCCGAACAGTGGCATGGCCAGCCCCACGCGCAGGTACCGCTGGCCTTTAGTGCTGAACACCAGAGTCACATACACAGGCCTGGGCACGGGGGAACAAGAGGAGACAGGGAAAAAAAGAGATTAACATAACTAATAGTGACAACCTAATATATAGTCATGATAAAACATTGACATTTTAATATACAGCTGATGATGTGATGTTCAACGATTGCAACAGATGATGTGATGTTTTGACGATTGCAACGTATTTCATGTCATTTTCTTTTTTTTTTCTTTTGGCTGAAATGGTGACAACATACAGACATCAAAGGCTTACTGCTGTTAGTTTATATAGGGGAGAACAGAAAAGGTCGTGAACTCCATCAATCATGCCACTCCTTGCAGTGGTTCAAGAGGGACATATACGATTTTCATGAATAAATCAATATGTTTAGCATCAATAATAAATCATTAAGTCAGTTTTTTTCATGCAACAGAAATAATGGAATCTATACTTTCATGCATCTTTAATGGCGGCGTGCCTGCTCGCAAACAGTTTCACCTCTGACATGTTCACTGACAGAGACTGGGAAACAGGAGGGTAATAGCCTTAGCTGGCAGCATAACCAGTTCTCATGTAGACCTGAGAGGGGTGAAGAGGCGGAAGTGCCGTGAATTAGAAATGGCTGCCCTTGGAATGACCTGATGATGTGCCACTACCATGTGACATGAACATGGTCTTTATTCTATAGGTGTAACACGGGAGAGGTGAGGAGAAGAGGAGAGAGAGAGAGAGAGAGAGAGAGAGAGAGAGATGTAATAGAGTGCTCCTCCTTCTCTCAGTCTAGAGGAGAATACAGGTCCATCTGGCTGAAGGATTTCTCTTGTGATCAGTTGAGGCACAAAAGAGAGGTGGTGCTGGGGTCTTTAGGTTGGTATATAACTCAGTATTGGTATCACTATTGGGATATAACTGCCCTTGTGAATCACATAAGGGCAGTGTCAACACAGAATGGTTGCTATCGCTGTTTTGTACAAGACTCTGGAGAAAAAATAAACCTCCTCGAAAAAATCCAGGACATAACAGTATATGAACTGAAAAATGTGTGCAGCATTGCACTGTGAGCTGAGAGAAGGGGATTCCGAATAAAGCCATTCCAAACAATGCATGATGCAGTGTAAAAATGACAGTAAAATCACTGAGTCAAATCAAGTTTTGCTTTAGGGCAAGCTACAAACAGTCTAGACTGGATTACAAAAATCACTACACAATCATCATCAGTTCAGCTCAAGCCAAGGTATTACCCTTTTGCGCAAATACGTGGTTTAGTGACAAAACTGGTTAAGTTAACTCAGAGTAAGTGGTAAACCTCCAACCAATGGCATTGTTTTGTTAGGAGAATAAATCCATACAGCTCTTCTATTAGGAGGTTTACCACTTGTCACTAAACTTGGAATACACCCCGGGACTAATTTCAACACTATAATATTTACCATAAAACAATTAAACACTCCAAATTCTATTTAAATGGCAAGCAACCGTAATTGAAAAAATGGGTAGGATTCTATTTACATTTTTTTTTAAAAGCCTTCCGCAAATAAAGGAAGTCTGATAGTATGAAAACAGTGGGAAACCATTCAACAAAAAACAATAGTGGGGGAAGAGGAGGCTGAGGCATTGTAGTACATGGCCATAAACCTCATGGCCTCTGTGTCCATTTAGGGGCGATTTGAGTTCCTGCAGGGAGAGCTGGTTTCTTGGTGTGTGTGTGTGTGTGTGTGTGTGTGTGTGTGTGTGTGTGTGTGTGTGTGTGTGTGTGTGTGTGTGTGTGTGTGTGTGTGTGTGTGTGTGTGTGTGTGTGTGTGCGTGCGTCTGAATGTGTGTGTGTGTGTGTGTGTGTGTGGGGGGGGGTTGCTTGTGCCAGGCCCACCCTGGTACGGACACGAGCTAGTGGGTGGAGACAGATGCACATCCCTGACACCCTCAGCCAAGAATCCACAGGGGTGGTGGGGGACGTCACGGAGGCACTAAATCACTCCCTCGCCCCTCTAATCTCAGAGGCAGCCTGGAACAATGCTAATGCACAGCGCTGAGCACTCGTGTCCAAGCAGCAGCGTGCCCCCGGCTTGCTGTTTCGGACCGCTCAACAGGAAGGGCTCGACTGCGTGACCCACCTCCACGGTCAGTGTTGGAGCCCCTGGCATTGTCCCCGTCCACACAAAGAGACATGACTGGGTGTGCCTGGGCCTGGGCGCGCTACAGAGCTTTCCCCCTAGGCTGAAGTGAGCCCGTAGGAGGAGGCCTTGGCATTAGAGAGTCCGGAGCGCAACATTGTCTCGTTGAGTCTGAGGTGGGGTTTCCACTTTGTGTCGGAACAGACGCATTGGAGTTTGATTGTTTTTGCAGTTTTGCTGGAGATCTCTATCCTTTCTCCCTTGAGAGGCCCGCGGCCATTAAGCAATACGTCTCTATAGTTCGGTCAGCTGTTAGAGCTGCGCAGGTACACATGTCACCATAAATGGAAACACATTTTTTTTTTTTTTTTTAAAGTATAATTGCTGGGCTGTTTATGTCTTTAATGATAGAGACAGTAGAGAATTGAGAGGAAGTGAATGGGAGAGAGAGCAGGGGTGGGATCCGGAAAGGACCACGGGGCGGGAATCGAACCCGGGTCGCCGGCGTACAGTGCAGGTGCCCCAGCCAGTTGCGCCACAGCTGGGGCCAAAAGGTAACACTTTGTAAATCTTTTGTCGTGTTGCCTGTAAACTGCCCTCGAGGGGGTCGGGGGTCAGCGGGGGTCACTCACCTGGTCTGTCGTAGTGGGATGGGAAGTGAGATGCAGAGGAAGGGGTCAAAGGTGTTGCTCTGCTTAAGGCAATGAGGGCATGTCAGCGACGACCTTTGGAAAATGGGAATACAAAGCAAAACAAAAAAAAAAAGGCAGAGGGTGAACAACTAAAGAATGAGGCATAATCCAACCCTGCCTTTAAAACAGTTAACTATGGGAAACAATCGCCTGCCAGTTTCCAATTTATTACATCATGCCGTCTGTACGGATGGGTTGTGCTAGATGTGGTTCACTGGGTATTCCTCTAAGCCAATTTCCTGATTTACACTCTAATCCCAGGTTAGCGAAAGGGAGGGAAAGTCTGTTTCATTTAAAGACAAAGACTGTAGGAGAAAGCCCTGGGGAGCTTTAAGTTTCAGTGGTCAAATGGGCATTCTCAGCTTCTTAGCTTTGCACTTTTTTTTATATACAGTGGCCTTTAAAAAGCAGATAAATTCTCTGCCAAGGAGCGGAAAGGACAGGAACGTCCATTCATCATTCAGAATGGCTTGGCCATGCACATTCTGACAGCTACAGTAGGCTGCGCTATGTTACGTGGCTGAGACCTGCAACGTGCATGAATATATGTCACTCATATTGTTTTTTTCTCCCATAGACTTTGGACCATGAACATCTACTAGGCTAGCGTACAGTGGATGCGCTCACAAAGGCAGATTTGCTATAGTGAGGCGTTACCAATTACCAGTGACCAATGTTTAGCTGTCTCCTCTCCACATAAATCCTGTTTTGAAAAAGATGTACTGAAACATGCAAAATATATGTTGACAAACGCATGTGACACACGTCGTACAGCCACTGCTATTCTAGTCCTTCTATCTGTCCCCCAAGGCAGACTTTCTATACTGAGATGCTCAATGCTAACAACGGCTATTTTTTTGTCTCTCCATCACATTGAGCCTGTCTGGAAGGTATGCTGAAAAAATGTACATATATATATATAGGCTATACTTAGCTGTCAGAAATCAGAAACTTTAGCACACTCTTATTCACATTCATTTCTGGGAGCTGAGAGTGAATTGAAGCCAACAACAGCTTGCAGTCCAATTTACATTCAAGACCAAATGGTCATTATTAGCATGTTAGCACCATAATATCTGATAGCAACAACACACATCTGCCAGAACAGCCAAATGACTCAAGGTCTGGGCAATGAACAATGAACTGTACAGATGGCATACAAGACACTGCAACAGTGAAGGCCCATGCTATGACAACTTCCATTGGCCCAAAGCTTTGACAGATGGACTGGTTTAAAAAAAAAAGCATAAGGTAGGCCTATACCAGGCTCATATTTAATATCAAATACATTTGAGTTGGTTAGCTACAGTAGAGCAGAGGTTCTCAACCTTTTGGGGGCTGAGACACACCAAAAATCAAATCAAAATGCCAAGGCACACCAGCTTATGGTTATTGATTGTAAAGTATGTCACACACATTATTATCTAGGTAATAACAGGAGTGTTTATTATCATTAATAGGCATAATGCTCACATGATGTTGATTGAGATTTTCAATGAAGAAGCTGTGTCACTGATGCATTTAAAAATAGATATACTATTTATCAAACCTGTATAAAAGCACATCAGGATCCTCAAAATTCCAAAGCACACCTCACTTTGCCTCACGGCACACCGGTCGAGAACCACTGAGTTAGAGTAGTTAGAGTAAGGCGTTAATGGAGCGTGTGAACTTATTATTGCCAGTCAAACAAACCTTATCACATGCACTTACATTTACAACTGACCTTATCATTCCATTCTTCCTCCTATTGTAATAATATATCAATGATGTAAGAAGGTCAGGTCATGAAATCAGATGGAAACATGCTAATGAGAACAACGACGCACCAACAGAGAGATAATCTCATTCTCAGGCAATTCTGGCATTCCTCCATTCATTCATTAAGATGTAGCAAAGCACAGGCAGCTCTCAGCCAATGACTGCATTCCCTGGGGAATAGTTACCCCCACCTGGAGAACAGGTCTAACCCTGCAGGTCAAGAAGGATCACCTTGAGGAGATGACCCTCCCCAAATGCTACAAGATGTGCTGACTGCACACAGCCAGTACTGAGATGGCAAGGCTCTCTAAGGTATCACTATCAGGTAACACAGTGCTCAGTATCTGACAGGGTCTTTTGTCTGGCAGTAGATTCCTGGCACAGTTAATGAGAAAACCCCTGCAGAGAACACACTGCTTCACTGTCAAATGGATGAGAATATGATGAACTCAACTACAGACACAATAATGGAGATGTTGCAAAATGGTAGAGATACAGCACAGTAACAGCGGATATAACAATACAGATATAACAACAGAGATCTTAAAAATCAGCACAGCTTCAACACTTCAATGCTTCTAGAAGAAGTAGAAGAGAGCGATCGGGTAAAAGCTATTTCTAATTCATTGGTTTTAGATGGTTTTCCATATAAATAGATGGAGAATAAGGGAAAAGCAACCAGATGGCAACTAGAGGACTGAACATACTTCTGAAGCAAGATGAGAACAAGTGCCAGAGACAGGGCCTCCGTCCCTTCAATGTCTTTTTTTTCTCCCAGAAAAATCCTAAGAAGCATTTCTTCTTAGAAATGCGTTCACATACCATGTCACAATCTGAAAACTTAACCAATGAGAAAAGGTACTTTCAGTCGTGGTTACATAGTCGTTACGTAACCTGATTGGTTGTACTTTAAGGAGTATAGCCTGAGCCCAAGGAGTTGGCATGCTGACAGTCGAGACGGAGCCATTATACGGATGATTCTTTGGCCTGTCAGCTGTGGTCAGCAGCACACTGTGGTTGATGACCTGGAGTAGAGCCTGCACTCAGCACTCCACTCCTGGAGGGCCAACCGGACTGAGGAACTGCAAACTCCGTCAGTCTGAGCAGGGGATGAATTTAATGAGATACTTTGGAAGTGTGCTTTATGCTTCTGTCTGAAAACACACGACATATGTGCCGACATATGTGAACAACCCATTTTCATCTCCACATGCCATAATGTCAGCTCGTCCTCCTCACACCACTCCTGGAAAACAAGGAAATGGAAATGTGATTCCGCAATCACAACATGCAAAGCGGGGACCATTGTGCAGGCAGTGCGGAAGGGGAGAGAAAGAGAGAGAGAGAGAGAGAGAGAGAGAGAGAGAGGGAGACGGACATTAAGATTCTGGGCAGGAAGAGTCCCCTGACAGCAGAACCATGAATCACGCGCTTTCCCACAACATCTCAGCTCGGCAATGGTGCGGTGACTGGGCCTTTTCAACAGCACACTCACGCCCGAGACTCGGGAATCACAAAAGACGACATAAAAACTGTGGTACACATCCGTCTCAGGCACATTTTAAATAGCATCTCTAGGCCTACAAACAGCACCAACAATCTTACATCGTACTAAAAATGTGATGAGGAATGTGTTGAACACAACTTTAAAATATGAGAAGCCTGGTAGAAATATACTCCTTTTTTTTATTGATCGCAATGGAAGTAAAAACTAATCTCACCACTGAGAGAAATCATTTAAATTCAGGTCGTCAAAAGCTGAATCCAGAGAGATGTTTTCTCAGTCTAACGCAGCCTAAAGGGAAAGACAATAAGCCCTGGCAGCCTAGACGGCTACCTAAACAGGCATAAAGAACAAATCATTTGTCTGCTGTTTGGGAGGCAATTAGCTGGGCTTGTTTGATGTATTTCTGGCTAGATGCTGAGCTGCCAATGTCTGAACGACCTCAGCAGATGGGGGAACGTATCTGCAGTTGGAAAACCACTTCACAACTTGGGTAAGTGCCGTGGTTAGAGAATGTTATCTACATGCATGAATCCGGTAACTACTGGAGACATGCAACCGGCCAGAGATTTGATCACAGGCATTTACAAACAGCTGTTTGTAGACACTGAGAAGGACAGGTAACTTCAGAAGACGTGCATTGCTGTTCAGAATTTTGCTTGGTCATGGTTTTCCCCTGGCAAAATGTACATTCAAAGCATATGCTCTATTCATGTTTTTCTTTTTTCTTCTTTTTGTAAACAAAAAAAACACTTTTTGCCCTCAATGAATAAAGCATATTGTCAAGAATGCTGACAGAATGCAAACAAAAAACCCTGTAGATGAACACTTTTCTACTGCAATGACTACTGCGATGTCTTTGAGCAAGGATGTGAGGTATGAACTGTAGTCCAGCTGTCAGATGTCTCCATTTTGGGTGCCACCAGGAAGTACTTCAGTCTCTGGCTCTGCTGTTCAGTCTTTCAGTTTGCAATTGGCAGGGGGCTGAGTTTTAGCAAGCTTCAGAGCTTAATGGCGTCACATGCAGAAAGGATCCACAGCAGGCAAAAAGATTCCCTTTATCTCGTTTGGAAGGCCCCAGGCCTAACATACAATGGTTCTGAGCAGGAACACAAAGCTAGCAGAGTTTGCCCAAGCAACATGCACACTGGACACTGTTCCAAATGCAAATTAGAGGGTGGAGGGGGGGGGGGGGGGGTAGCTTCATTCCTGTGCTGAAAATACCTTCCTATTTACTCTGCTTTTTTTTTCATTCCAAGCACATATTTTTTTCCCCACTCTCTGGAAAATACTTTTAAATCCACAAAATCACTGCATATTTACAAAATGATTTAAATAATTTCAGGTGAACTTCACCAGGCATCTCTCTGCACCATCTTTGAGTGTTTTAATGCAGTGAGCTACATTTCCTGCCATTTCCTCACAGACAGAGCGCTCACTTATGGCTAGTGAATGCTTCGTATTGTGGCAGAAATGTGTGAACATTGTCAGCCTCAGTGAAAGTGAAAGCACCTTAGATTGTGTACTCTTGTGATTGATGTCCCGGGGAGATTATTACTCATGAGGCAGTGGAAAACTGATGAAGCCCCATGCGAAGGGTAATCTCAGGGGGCCGCCGTTCCACACAGGACCAAAATACGCTGTCTCAGCTCTCGCTGAGGTGTCACATTATGCAATTAAAATCTGATTGAACTGATGAAAGTCACTGTTAAGGCACCGCCAATTTTAGACAGATTTAAATGAGGGGGGCGGGAGCTTTCAGAGATTAGCCTGAGTCATCTGAGTCGGGACTTCATTATTATCTCATGCAGAGAAGCTGGACGGCTCTACCTCTGTATGCTGGGATATCCTCAAAGGGGACTAAACTGTCAGTTAAGGATGAACTGAAGAGATCCCACCTCAACAATAACGGTTGGGCTATTCGGTGGGCTACCAGCATGACTTGAATGTGGAAAGAGAATAAGAAACTGAATGAGAATTTTAATAAAGATCACACCAGGATACCTTTAGCGACCTTCTACCCTGAGGAGTTACCAGGGGTCATCATTCTTCACCCTTTGCGCTGATCAATAGCTTGTTGAGACACAACAGGAACAGTATCCACTTCACTTTGTTTTAACTATTTCAAGGAAAGTACTGCCCTTTGGTCCTCCACCACAAACACAGCACCAGTTCAATGTAAGAAAGCTGTTTCCATATGATCAGCTTATGAGCTTATGAATAAACATGAAAATTTTTCAGTATTCAAGAAAATCACCAATGGCTAATTGCTTTTTTCATGTTATCTCCAGAAACATGACATCACAAGGGAGACAACAGGGGAAATGCCTTCAACTAGATCCCACGCATTAAAATGGGAATCAACTTTGATTGACAAAGACAGCCTCATGGGAGAGGGGCTTACTGTGTCAGTACTGATGAATACGCGTAATTAACTTTTACAGCGCCACACAGGAATGGCTGGCACATTATGACATCAATTACAGTACACTAAAATCACTGGTCAGGGGAAACCTGCGACCTTCTGTGTCCGTCATCAAGAGTCAAGCTCAAGCCAGAGGTGCGTTATCCATCTTAAGAAAAGCTAATAGGGTAGGAACACTGATAGGGTCATCATCGTCATTGTGCAATAACATGTTAACAGTCAGAAGGACAAGTCAGGGGCTGAGAGGAACAGATCCAATGTACTGAATGACCCCCTCACTTAGCATTCAGACGCTAGACACGTGATTTGACGTAGATTAAGACCTAGACATGTGATGTGATCTAGGCCTATCATTGGTGACATGCACACTTTTTTTTCAAGCCCACGCTTCATTCAAAAGTTAAAAAAAAAACCCCAAAGAAGATGTAAAATAGCTGAGCTATACCTTTCTCTGAAGACTCGATTAGCTGCTATCCAACCTATCCTTGAAACAACAACAGCAAAGAAATCACACTGTGTCTCACTTGTACTGTGCCTGGAAGTGTTCTTGCACAAAGCTGTGGCGCTCTCCAGGCTGTTGAGGGACCAGCGTATCCCCCGCCGGCGCCCCCTCTGGTCCGGCCAGGCCCTGCAACAACAGATACACTCGCATCAGTGAAACATCCCCAAAACACTCAAAGCCATTTTTATAGACGCATTAAGAGTTGACAAAGCCATTCTGTCCCCTTACAACCCGATCGGTATTAACAACTGGCGGAATACAGATCCTAGGAGGCTATATAGTATAGGCATGCACTATGACTCCAGACCATTACTCAGGCTTCTGTGGCCAAGACTGCAGGCTAAACTGACCTCTCTATTCCACTGTGTGTCCTTGGTAAATACAGTATGAGGGTGTATCTGTGTTATATTACAGCACTGCATCCTGCAAGTACTCCTATAATTGCTCAACCAGTAATGACACCAGAGACTTACAGGCTGCACCACTGAAACAATTCACTTAAATTATGTCTAGACAGACCATGGAAACAGGCTGAAGCGCTGCGACATAGAAACTGACCACAAGCATATCTCAAGGTCAAAAAACAAGTATGATGACGAAGGTACACCACAGGGGTGACTCGCGAAGGACACCAATGCTGCACTTTCCCGTTGCCATCAATTTTCTCTGGACACGTTTAATCACCAAAGCCAGGGACACCAGGACACAAACAACAACTTCCATACAATAGCTCTCTCAGTGTCCTTCTCCTATCAGTCAACCGTGCTCTCAGGTTAATCATGTACCCTAGTAGCTCATATTAACAAAGAGCAACTTGACTCAATTTCCCTTTTTTTTTTTAGTAAGCCAGACGCACACGGATCACCAACAACAGTCTTCAGGCAAAACACACAACAGCTATGTGCTGGTGCTGGATGACAGTAGCCAGACACAGACGCAGACTCACAAACAAAACACACAACCAAAATAGATATGTGTGGGTACTTATATATCTTGGAACACTGAGGCTAATAACTGTCATTATACATAAGACATGATCACTAGTTTAGGTTAAGTAGGTGCATGCACATCCCACCTCACTGGGGCCAGGTGCAGGACACAATAAATGTAAAAGTGATAAAGGAAAGTAGATGTCCGCACATTGGAGACTCCAAAACCGACAAGGTTTATTAAAACCACATGCAACGTTTCGACCCACCAGGGTCTTCTTCAGGCATTAACTAGTTACCATCTCAAACATATTGAAGCCTACTTATTCTCCCTAAATGTTAACATACAATTCCACAAAACAGTGCAGCATACAGTACATCCGTCAAGCCTTTACACCCACCCCCTCTGTAAACCTCTGTAAGTGGGACTGATTATCCAACATATGCAATTAAACACTAACCTACAGTAAAAAAGTAATACATATGTATGGTGTATTCACCATGCACTGGTTACAATAATATAATTCATGCACGCACACACGCGAAGGCAAACTGTGCAACTTCCCTTAGTGATTAACATAATGTAGACTTTATTGCTAGTGATTAAATACAGTTAATTAAGTATTGATTTCTAACGTGCAGAGAGGTATCAACAGAAATAGTACACTAAATCAGTACATTTTATGTTTCACTGACAGGCTTCCAATGCACAATGCAGACATGAATGAAAGAACTACAATTACAAGAACATGGGAATATGACATGACATTTATTGGTACATTTAAAAAATTGATCTGTGATTTGGGCCACATATCCCAGCACCAGACCTCTTAAGACAAAGGAATATACTTTTGGCAAACTGTGGCTGTTCAAAGTGAGCATCCATTTTCATCAAGGCCACATATTTTAGCTGATTGCAGCACATAAAAAACATGGTCGACCCTTGAAGCCGAGTTGAAATGGGATTTCTAGTCATGCCTGTGTAACCGTGTTCACACTGAGCCTTGCTACCACACACGTTACAGGATGTTCTCTCCCGCAAGTCTCATCTTCCTTCGGCCGCCGCCACCGCCGCCGCTGTTCTCTCCCGGGCTGCAGTTCCCAGGCTGGTGGCTGAGGCATGACCTCTCCTCCAGAGCGCCAGTAAAATGAAGGTTTTCGGTTTCCACGGAGAAAAAGGGGAAAAAAAAGTGAGAGTGGTCTCCAAAATGACAGGAATGCTGCGCTCATGCTCTGATTGGGCGAGAGGGCTGCCTCCTGTACAGATGCCCGGTTGGGAGCACGGGAGCCTGAGTGGGGCCGAAACATAACCCTCTCCACACACAGCACAAGGGTCTAGAGCAGGAACAGAGAACGCCTCCACCTTCTTTGTCTTCACGCTCTACCCAATTTTCACTCTCACATTTCTACCTCCCCCCTTTTTTTTTTACCATCTTCTAGAATGTTCCATACCTGTTCCTTTCTCCTTCTCAAAAGTCTTACATGTTTCATAATGAGAGGTTTGAATTATACGTTGGTTCTGGTTTTTTTTTTTTGCACACGTAGCTTTGCAACAAAGGTTGTGTTTGTGAGAGAACACATAATTTCTCTCGCACAGACACCCAGGCTGTGAATCAGACGCAGGGAGAATTTTGAGTGCTAGCAAACAAATGTACAGTAATAACTGTGTGTGGTTGGCTTGGCTGTGTGGTCTGCAGAGGCTACCATCAGTCTCTTCAGTCTGTAGGAGGGACCAGAGCTACAGAGAAGAGACATTCCAGTGTTATCTTCTCGCGTCCTGTGGTGGTCGGAGAACTGTGTGACCGTTACACTTACGCACAGCTTATCGCCTGTCAAAATTCCTGGTCAGACTGAGCTAAATCAACCTGGTAGTCTGAATGTTCTCCAGCTCATGAAACATGTTCACTGAGATTATGTCAGTTGATGCTGCTGTCAATGGCTCCATCCCATGCAGGGTTAGGTTATGGGTAAGGGATGGGGTGAGGCTCCAAAGGCTGTAGCTACAGTACATAAAGACGTGCTCGTGCCCAGTGTGTAAAAACACAACACTAGCTCTGGGAGAAAAGAAGAAAAACAAACCACGTTTCACATCTTTTGGAAATAAAGCTGGGATAAAACAGGACCGCATACGGCGCGAAACTGCTTTAGTGCTAGCACCGCGACCTGGATTCTTGAGTTTATTTATAGATCCTACTTAAGAGGCGGCGACTTAAAAAAAGGAACATGGATATATTTAGACACACAGGTCAATTTTGAGATAAACTACCATAACTGAAGTCTGTAAGCGTGTGTGGCTGTCTTCCTTTCTGTTTGGTGCAAGAGTGATGAAGCTGTTTTTATGTTTCACCCACCAGCCAACTTGTCAAAGAAAAAAAAAAAAACACTAAACCAATAGAGAACAAGTGTTGGCTTTGTGATAAGACCTTTCCTGTGTTTAACGTTGAATATCGTAAGTGGATAGAGAGAGAAATCGAGATAGACAGGCTAATAACAGAAAGAAGTGGCCAAACAAGTCTCTCTACTCCACCAAGCATCCCTGTTGCCTTGAAAATCCTCAAATCTAATCAAGCCCTGTGATGTTCCCACCTCCAGTCTGCGTGATGTCTGTCTGCACTCCGGAATAATGCCTCCGAGAGCTGGGCAGACAATGGACTCACATGAGCAGAGGCGGTGAGACACTTCAGAATTTAACATGAAGGATTGAGAGAGAGGGACCAAACAGATAGAGAGAGAGAGAGAGAGAGAGAGAGAGAGATGGAGGGGGGTGGACAGAGATATACACAGAAAGAGAAAAAGAGGGTGAGCGATGAGGTGAAGAGAGTGAGAGAGAGACAGAGACATACAGAGAGAGACAGAGGGGAGGGGGTTGAGGGGGAGAGAGCGAGTTAGTGAATTCTTCACTGCTGACTCCTCTGCGCTGTGCTCCCTGAGCTGTGTGTGTGTGTGTGTGTGTGTGTGTGTGTGTGTTTGTGTGTGGGCAGCAGGTCTACTCAAAGGGCAGGGCGTAAACCTGTGATGTCCAGCCAGAGACCCCGCACAGAGACACAATGCTCCCTACGGGGACATTCTCTAACACAAATCATGTCACTATCCTCGGTGTAGACTAGAGGCCTGGAACATATCTCGAGCGATAAATCACTCCAGGACTTGGGGGTAAATGCTCCGATGATTGTTTTGACATTTCTCTTCGTACAGCACATGGACAATGTACATCCACAAGCGTATGGCGATAAAGGTGATCTGTCATCTGGAGAGTGCCTGTCAGTGCTTGCAGGGGTCTGTTCATACATCTATACATTTACGGCACAGAAAGCATAGGTGGAAGAATGTAATGGAGAAAGCAGACTAAACTCGGGCGTTATATAAAATAAAGAAATAAAGCTTATCTGTTCACTCGCATGAGCAAAACACAGCTATGGACATTCATTAATGTCACACGCTGGGCTGAGAAGCACTTTCCCACAGTCAAACTCTTTGGTCAATATTTAAGACATGGTATCAGCCAAATGTTAATGTGGCTGTACCCATATTCCTTATCATCAGCACTGTGCAATTGTATGAGAGGAAGCAAGCAGGCCCACACAAACACTGAGGCTATAAGTGTGAGAGTGACTATCTTCACCACAGTTCCACCAACAACAGCCTGGACCTCATCAAGCTGAAAGCTAACGTGAATAAATGTTGAATAGCTGGGGTATTCTCTAGCTTCTGGAAGTGTCAACAACAAGTAATGAAAATACTTGGAGTGCCAAGAGAGAATAAACTGTGTAGCCTTAGAATGAACTGAGAGACAACCTCCAATCCTTCAGCTTGGCACCTTTCAATGGCCTAATTGAATTTCAGGGATTTAGATAAATTACAAAGATTGCCTGCTGAATTAAGCAGGATAGAGACTACAGGAGCTATGGTCTACTTGTGGGGATGATGACAAGAGGTGTGTGTGCTTATATTAAAGCAACATTATGTAACAATTTGCAACTTTTTGAGGCAAGTTTTAATGCCCAGCTACTTATGGTATATATTATTTTTTTAATGAAAACTGTTTGGAGATCACTGGGTATTATGCCAAAGCCCAACTTCAGGGAAAACTTTCAATGATCCACCACACTCCAAAGAACAAACTATCATTTTGCTCATGCCTGTCCCTGACCCAGCTAGTTGCTATTCCATGCAGCACAATCACTGTGACAGAACACAAATGCCTTGAACTAGTATACCTATATCTAACAACACCCTCACTTACAGTATATGTCATTACAAATGAACTGCTAGACCCTTTCTATACATTCCCCAAGACAGTGCTGAACACAAGACCACTCTGTGGCCATCTCGTATTTAATTCCATTATTAATCATCCAGCCTCCCCCTGGGTGGCAAGCACACTGATTAGACATTTTTACACATGGCACCAGTGATTTAGTCCGGGCTCAGATGCGGCCTTGTTGCGTGTGTGGGAAAACCTCCAGGGTGAAATCAGTAATGCTTAATTCTGGAGTCGCCAGCATTGATTGTACACCCAATCTGTGGTGGGAAGTTAATCTCTCTTGGACGCACTAGAACTTGGAGGAGGGAGAAAAAAAGGGAGTAATCCCGTAAATTATCCCAGTGCATATACCGGTGGTAACATCATCAAGTTGAAGAAGGGGGTTCTGTACGCGGGTTCCAGCAGTGTCATGGCAACAGTCCACAGTAAATAATTCAGTTGTTTATAAGAGAGGTCACCTGGAGTTCTCTAGACAGCACTCTCCCCAGTTGAGGAGGGCATCTCGAAAAAGTGGGGGACAGAAAGCGTGATAGAGAACGAGAGAAGCGACAGAGAGAGAAAGAGAGAGGTTGAGGGAGAGAAAGAAAGAGCTATACTGCAAGCCGCACTCAGGGCACTGTAGAATAATGGACTCGCTCCACGGAGGTATGGAGGCTGTGCTAAAAATAGCTGTTTGGTGGAGGAGACAAAACCCCTCACACAGATAACACCCTAGAGACTTTCAGCAGATTTTTCAAAAGACTAATATTCAGCAGAAAGTTTCTGATTAAACTTAAGAAGCAGTGATCTACCATTATAATAAGGAGCACTAATCATGGAGAGGCCATGAAGCGGACCAGAGAATCATTCATTTTAATGCTTCTGCATTATGACAGATCTTCTCCATCACTGTGTATCCACCTCTCTCTCTCTCGCGCGCTCTCTCTCTCACTCTCTGGATCTAGAATTTAATCCCGAATTCACTGAAACAAGTGAAAAGGAACGAGGACAGCCGAGCCGAGGCACCGAGCAAGCCCAGTCAAATGGCCGCTCCTTGAGCACATTCAGTAGTACTGTCCAAATCTTTGCTGCATGGCTGCCCATGGGGTGGTGGTGGGCGGGGGAAGCCCCAGGACCCTGGAGGCTGGAGGTGGTGGTGGTGGTGTGTGGGGGGGGGGGGGTGTAGTGTTGTACCCGGTCAGGGAGCCATGGTCGTCAAAACAACAAGCAGGATTTTGGCGGGTGGTCAACGCCGCACCTGGAGGTCGGTTGGGGGGACCTGACAAAACAATGTTGATGGGTTTGCTCAGCCGTGCTGCTCCTCAGCTTGTCTGCCGCGTCCGCTGTCCTCACTTGTCTCCCTGCTCTTCTGTCTCTGTCTCTAATACGGCCCTGTTATACTCTCCCACCACCACTATGGAGCTGGAGTGGGTGGCAGAGAGACCACCGGGACACTACCAGCCAATGCGCCACTACTGATACGCCCAGTGCCGGTGAGGGCATGAAGATAATGTCCGGCCTAACATGACTGACCAATTGCTGTCTGATATTATTAAGCTTATTCAGATGTGTTTGCACCATGGTATGAGTACAAGACTGGAACAAAACATAGAAAGGCAGAAAAGACCTGGTGCATCTGAGAGGTAAAAGGCTAAAAGGCTGTAGGGCGATTTACAGTATAATTTTGCTGTATATCTATATATATCTGCCCATCAGTTCACTTGATGTCAACAGACTTGCAATTACTGATAAGTAAATAGTATATGAATGGTGAATGAATGTATTAATCTGTTTTAGATTCAATTTGTTAGTGCCTAAACGGCAGCAGATCATGTTTTTTTGTATTTTCACATACATTTACATGCACGACTGGTGTATCAAGGACAGAAAACAGCAGTCTCTCTTTTGAAAAGTGGCTGATTTGAATGATTTTGAAGAACAGTCATTTTATGGAAAACAACACGATTGCAATAATAATGGACCCAAAACAGAAAGCAAAGCAGGTAGAAGAACTAGTGAGAGTGAGAGAAAAATATCCTATCTCTGTGGATGAATATTTTTGACAAACTCTCAGAACAAAAAAAAAAAACAGCAGTGCATCTTCCCATCTCAGTGTTGCTGCTATCTGTCAAAACAGATCGCTTAGTGAGTTAAAATAAGTGTCTCCTAAACACAGAGACAGCTCTGGCAGAGATGAAAATGAATATTAATGCCAGCTATTATTAGTGGCAAAAACAAGAAGGAAAGGGAGACACTCCCATATTCAGACAATAACTGCAACTTTTCCCCCAAACTGGAGGTGATTGAATCTCTTAATATTGGGCGCATATTAAAACTTTGAATGATACTCATCTCCACATAATCACCGCCGAATTACTGAATGCAGATTTGTAAAAGCGAAAAAAAAGAGAAAAAAAACCCCTCCCCCGGTTCATTTGACCGCAATTTTCACATCGGCTATACAGTGTCTGTTCACCACTCGCTGGCTCCCTACACAGCCTGGGAAGGTTGAAGAATGCAGCTGAATAAGTGATGAAAGGACGGAGCCACAAGTGCTGTGCACTGCTTGACCCTGGCCGGCCCCATAAAAGGGGGATGCATGAAAGTGGACGAGGCACTGAGACAGTCGGAGCTTAATTGTCTTGCCGCGAGCAAAAGTATGCCAGCAGACTGCTGATAAATGAAAAGGGCTTTTTCAAGAACAAAAGCTCCGGCGCAAAAGGCGATAGACTGACATTAACCACAGCGGTGGTAAACAGCGACCGATATCAAACAATATCAGACACATGCACTTATAGAAAGACAAAGGCAAAACAGCATGCCCTGACGTGTCCTGTCTTTCAGCTTTTAGCATCTACAGGGAGAGGTGCTGAATGCTCGAAATTAATAGCAAGTCCTTCCGATGACGGTGCATCGGATGAGGGGTCAAGTCAGTGCACATTCACACACACACACACACACACACATACACACACACACACACACACACACACACACGCACACACACACACGCACACACACACTTCCCTGGACACGTGTTCTTGCAGGCTGCTTTCTCTGCTCGGGTGGCCCCAAGCCACAGGAAGCCATTTGCATCCTGCGGGGCAGGCGGAATCAAAAGAGGGGAAGAGGAAACACAAAAACAATAGGCCTGCCCTCTGCCCTCGGTGTCACACCGCACGGTCGGCCCAGAGGGTGTCGCCTGGGCTGTGTTGGGGATGAGGACGTAATCACACGGTTCCCGTAGTACACAGATTTATGAGCACAGGCCATTCCGATCCTCCAAGTTGCTCTGTCACATTCCAGGCTTTGCTGGGGCCAAATAGTCAATTAAATCTTGACTGCTAAAGCCTGAGTTACATTTCAAAAGTGTAGTTTGGAGCAGTACAGTGAGGATATAAAATGAAATATGAAAATGGCTGCATGACATTTCTGGTATTATAGTTGAATGGCTGCTGCATACAGGACCTTATGAACAGTCTCAGATGAAGCTTTGCTGATTTTCATGGGATTATTCAGACCTTTCCCTCCCCTAAGATTCTATTCAGCCTTTGCTGTACAAGGATGAGCTGAATTCCAGGGACAATTTTACCCCATGTGTATGCCTTGCCCCAAAGATGAACCCAAGTTGTGTGAAAACAAACACACACACACACAGAGACAGACACACACACACACACACACACACATAGACACACATTCTTGAGTGCTTGGCTGCCTTTCCCTCCACAGGAGAGCCTGGCAGGGGTTCCTTTTCAGAGCCTAAATCCCATTTTTGTTCAGGTGGGATTTGATCTCCCACCCGATTCTGCAGTTGATGCAGTTCCTTGGCTGACCCTTGACCCTTGGCCTATGGCCCTCTTTGTTGTGTCCTCCTCACTGATGATGACAAACTCTCCAGAATCAGCACCGGCAGGCTCAGGTTCAGCCTAATTCATTCCTCTGTGACCTTACATCCACACATCAAGGTCAGTCATTACTATATTCAGTACGCATTATACAGTATGTGGGGAGGTTTCATTACCTCAGTGCTTACATTTGCACAGGAAAACCCAACAGAAGTAGTACTTTTTACGGTGCCTTTCCACAGCACTAAGATGAGTGTGGAGTGAGGTTGAATGATATTCATTTTGGGTGGGGGGGGGGGGGGGGGGAGAGAAACTGCACAGTCAGCCTCATATCCAGCCCTGCATAAAACCGGATATATTTCTTTAAAATGGTCAGTTCCGCATCTATTTATTGGCGCTGACTCCTGAATTTTTCAAGAGCATTGGCTGTGGAAGAGTTACTACAGGGTGGGTGTGTATTAACACAGCCCCTCTGTGGAGAAGGTGCCTTAAAACAGGATGTGGCTCCCTGCTGTATACCTGCTGTGCCACCCTGTGATAATGACAATACTGACTTCAGCGAGTCATTTTCGCTTTCTCTCGCTATTTCTCCTATGCCATTTGTTTTCATTGAAAAGACCCGATCCATCCCATTACAGTGACACTTCTTTGTCACCCTTGGAACCAACCATTCTGTCAGACCGTGTGGGAGAGGATCAGGTATGTGGTTCTTTTGATAAGCATAACGTCAGACTTTTTCTCACAGTTTCTCTGCTACTGCAATATAACTGCAATGTCACTTAGATACACTCAGTAGAGCATGACGCTGTTAGCACAAGGTCATGAGGTTTGATACTATAAGATATGTACTGATAAAAGATATACATGCACATGGTGTTGAATAAGAAGACTGACATTGCTGTGAGTTGTCTTCAGAACTGTTGTGGCTCCTGACATACCACATGCATCAGAGGTCAACAATTGAGACACATTCACTCATTCCTTAAAATATTATTGTGAAATATTAGCATAATATCCGCTGAAAAACAGAATGATGAAAACAGTGGGACATTCCATTTTCAGATGACACATTTGCTCTAACGCCACGTCAAAACTCCTTATTGGGCTAGTAACACGCTGATGATGGTGACACACTTGTGACAGGACTAATAAACATGGGGTGACTCCTGCCAGGATGTCAGAACCCAACAGACGTGAGGCTCGACACTGACAGCTTTGGTCAGAGGCGTTCAGGCAAGATACGTGGTTACTGTACCGGTAACTCTTCCCTTCTTATCGCATTCCATCCTGCCCTGGGCTGTGTGTGGAGCTGCCGATGCGCTTCTCACCTCTCCTCCCTCGCGCCTCGCTGTGCAGAACAAGCGCCTCTTTCTTCGCCCGGCTCACAAAAGCCCTCATTCATCACACAGCAAAGATGGCACCTCTGCTGCTCTGTCTCTACAGCGATGCACGGTCAACAAACGGGGGGAGGAATCAGAGGCCCCTGAGTCTGGGGATTGGGTGCGTGTGTGCATGTGCGAGTGTGTGTGTGCGTGTGTGTGCGGTAAATAAGAAGAGAGACACATAAATACCTCAATAGATCTAGAAAAAGTTTGTGTGAGTGTGTGTGAGTACAGTATATGTATGTGTCTGTGTGTGTGTATGTGTGTGTGTGTGTGTGTGTGTGTGTGTGTGTGTGTGTGTGTGTGTGTGTGTGTGTGTGTGTGTGTGTGTGTGTGTGTATGTGTGTGTGTGTGAGTGTGAGAGTGAGAAAGAGAGAGAGAGAGAGAGAGAGTTGTTTCCTATCATGAAGCACTACGTCACTGTAACATGCGTGTCCTTGAAGTGTTTTGACTCCACTGAAAACGTCTAATTCCCCTTGATTCCCGAAATCAAAGCAAACAGAGTGAACTGATAATTATTAAAAATTCTCCTCCGGGTGGGCCAAGTGTATGTGTGGACTGGAGCAGTGGTATTCCTCCTCATCCTCCCAGCAGGAAGCTGCGCCTTGCTCCCGCACTGACTCTTCTAACAGTGGCACTGACAGCCCCAGAATCCCCGGGTCTCTCCGGAAGCTTCCCTGCCTCGCTCCAGGGACGTGTGCGGACTCACAACTCCAGCCTCCTCGCACACTGTCTGCCCCCGTTGTGACCTGGACTGACTCTTCCAAGGGAATCACTGCGACGTCTCTGCCTTATTCAGCCACTGATTGTTTACAGTGCTGCTGTGTTGTGTGGATTTTCTATTCCAAATAGCCCAATTGTACTGAAGCACTCTTTCTGAAATAACACTTGACGCAGAACTTATTCAACATTTGTGTACAAATAAAGCCATCAAAGCCAACAAAGCCATTACTCTGAGTCTATTGAATTCTGTGAGAGAACAGAGCTTACAGTAACTCTATGAATGGTCCTGAGATACAAAATATTTGTTAGAATTAAAGTCAGGGAGTTCAGAACATCATGTGGTTCGGACAACTGCCAAGTCCTATTTCATCTGCCTACTTTCCTCAAGCCTCTATTGTGCACTGGAAGACACAATCAATAATGTTAAACAGTAGCAAAAGAAAACCATCAAGACAACAATTAAGTCCCTGAGAACCTCTTAACGCTGTGGCTTAATAGTTTTAAATGGGATCCACAGCAACAACTCTATCGAAAACCCATCAGAAGCACTTTAGCCAAACTTCAACTACATTATAATTGTGTTCCACGGAGTAATTATGAATATTTTACTGCTATGTGAAAGGAGCAACATGACCCCAGAATGAACCCCAATTCTCTTTAAGAGTCTTTCTTTAAAAGCAGATGGCAAACTGCTCCAATTGCCATTAAAGGCATAACTATAGGAGCTGTATCTGTCAGAGGCACATCCGTGTGAGCTCAGCTTGTGCAAGGAGGGTTTCACAAGGCCCTTATCTTGGTTAATGACATGTTTATGAGAATGTACTGTAGCAATCAGACTCTTTCATTCTGAGAGTGAAAGTCTGACTGTTTGGAACCCTGTGTGAATATTTAGTCACAGTGTGTGTGTGTGTGTGTGTGTGTGTGTGTGTATGAGATAAAATACTGAGTTGGTCAAAAAGAATGTAAAACCTCAGAATGTCACGACGACCACAACCTACTGAGGAGTCAGCACCCCATCTTTGGGACGCAAATGACATAGCACACACCCATGCGCTCACAGTCTCCAAACCCACAGAGGAGTTCCACAGGAGCTTCCTCCGAGTCTCCTCCCTTATCTGCCTATCTTTCTCCTCACTGCAGTGCTGCACAAAGAATGTGGCAAAGGCTCCTCAGAAGAGTATAGAGTGAATCAAAGACACTACAACATACAGTATACGGGACCTTGCGAAAGATTCAAGCGCCTCTCCCTCAGAGGCAAATCCCATTAGATGGGACAGAAGGTGAGGAGCTGAGCTATTTTTCTTAGGGCTTCCAAGGCAGTGGACCGTCAGGCCGCTTGTTTTCATGCTGATAAAAAATAATATCCATGGCAACACTTGTGTCGGCAGAGCCCTCAGTGGCGGTTTCACAGGGGAGCTGGCCACACATTAGAGACAACTGTCAAAAACGATTTTCTGTCCTACACAAGGGTACCACAGCAACTGTGTGTTTACCACATAAATGTCATTTTCAATCCCGAGTTATAAGGAGAGTCCTTTTTGTCACTTCCTCTGTAAACCAGTCAACTGAACTGGCCCCATTATCAGATTTTCACATGTGACCTTGGCCTGGGTCACACAGTCCCGACAGTTCTCTCCTTCTCCGCATCCTTCCGGTTGGATATATCTTCAGCCTGTCCCATTCATAACAGAGCCATCTTTATGCTTTTCCCAAGAAGGCACATCCATCACACACAGAAAGAGGTTGTTGGCAGATGCATGGCATCTGAGTGGAAGCTCACAGGCCCTGCAGATGGATTCTCAGTGGTCTCCGTGACGTCTTGTGTCCTTTCACACCAGCAGCACTGACGTGATGTTTCCTCCGAGAAACACCGGGCCTCCTCAGGCCCCACTCACACCAGAGTGATATGAGGTTTTTTTTCCTGGGCACGGGCCAAAGCCGTGGCTCTCACAATGGAGACGGCTTTCCGAGGATTCTCACTATGTGCCCCAGCTGCGGGGAAGTGGGAATGTTGACGCTGGTTTTTGCGTTTCATTCATTTATTTACACAGCCGGAGCGGAGCTATCACTCAGGAAGAGGGACTCAGAATCGGTGGATTCCAGGGTCAGGTCCAAAACCGTAAAAGACAGTCGGAGCAGTAGTTACACTTCATCTCATTATAATTGCTTTCAAGCCTATCAACAAAAACGGCATAACAAAATTCAGACCAGCTAATTACTGTTCATGCTCTTCCAAGAAATAAAGAACAGATGATCCTGGTTTTATCTGTCTATAAGAAAATCTAACACAACAACAAGGGGAACAGGAAAACAAAAATGGAGATGTACTGTAACAAATACACTAAAATTCTGTGAGAGACAGATCAGGAAAAAATCAGTCCTGACTTGACTAAACTTAGCTGAAACACGTCTGAGAGGTTTTGCTTCAGGATTCAATCCAAGTGTCTTTGGAAGATATGTGACCTTTTCCCTTTCCCATGACTGAGTCACCAGGTCATACTGACAGTCCTTATCTCAGGATGACAAACTCCAGATCCTGTGCTTCTCCTCATCCTTCTGGTGAAACCAGACAAGGCATCTTGACACCTCCTCTGGATTACATTTGCTCTTTCCATCTGCACTATCTAGAAGAGTTAGAACTGCCCCATGGAAAAATGCATTGTCATAAAACCATAAAACAATTACTTGAATCACAACAGGTCATCAACTAGTACTTAACTGCTTACATACAACAACCATGTGTACCTCCAACAAAGTCGTGATGTGTCAGAATATCAAAGTCTGAAAGTGTTTTTTGTTATGGCTGATATGGCATAACTTAGTAGTCAATGCAAAAGAACAGTGTTGATGATGCAGAGGCTCTTTTTTTAAAATGCACATCCAGAAATGTGCATGCACTCACACACACACACACACACACACACACACACACACACACACACACACACACACACATTCAAACACATAACATGCAAATTTTAATAGAATTTCTACAGGAATAGCGACAATAGCGCAGATCAAAGCACTACCCAGGGGGCTCCAGGCTTCAGAGTAAGCCGTGGGTGTTCCTGGAGGTGCATGAAGAGAACACAGCCATCTACTAATGGCTCCATGCTTTCTACTGTAAATCCCCGACAAAAGAAACAACCACGGCACAAAATGGCTCGCTAATCACTTGTTTTGCCACTTTTTTAACAGCACAGTAGTAAAACCTGCGACCAACTGCCTGTCATATGGTTTTTAAGGATATTTAAGTCAGTGAGAACGTCAGGTTTAGTAGCCAGAGGAATTATCCAGTCAAAACAAAACATGCCTCTAGATTCTCTAGGATCAGTGAATATATGACTGACTTAGGGTCTTACGTCATTCCTCTGGTGCAAAGTCAGTCCAACCACCAGCCAGACAAGAACACCAATGAGAATATCCTCAAGACAAGCCATTTAAAAACGACATACTGTAAACCCTGTTCTACTTACATTCAGAGTCAGAGGGCAAATGCAGAGTTGCATCAGGCTCATACATCTAAAAAAGACTTGTAATACCAAAACATTTTGTTTGTACTTTCATAAAACAATTACCATTCTCTTCCTTCATGACAGACATATCTAAATATAAAACCAGTTGATGCCAGATGATGGAAAAGAAACAAGCAATAAAGTTAGTTCACATAACACAACTTGGTTCACTTATCAATGTTAGCATTGAGGTATAGCATTAGTATAACTTTGAAGTGACCTTTCCAGCAGTTTTGCACTTGTTGTGGTTGTTTGTGCAGGAGGAGGGATTGACGTCCTCGTGAACACGGTCCAGGAGCCAGAGGAGGAATTCCAGGGCATCATGCTGGGAGTTTCCTCGGAACTGAGAGCCATATTTGGACACGATACTCTAGACAGAAGAGAGAAAAAAAAGGGAGAGGGTCAACTGAGCTATCTCATGATTTTTTATTTTCATTTTTTGTAGGTAAGATAAAAGATTCTCCTAAAAT
Organism: Sardina pilchardus; assembly: GCF_963854185.1. NCBI lineage: Eukaryota > Metazoa > Chordata > Actinopteri > Clupeiformes > Clupeidae > Sardina > Sardina pilchardus. Next base: position 15,663,801 of record NC_084996.1, on the reverse strand, counting down.
ATCACCACGATGCTCCTGTGCACAGAAGTGAGAGTGGCCCAATGGAAATGGAAAAATAAACGCACAAACACCACCAAATGATTTGGATCATTGGCACTGGCAGCATCCTGGGATGGGCTCTAGCAATCAGCGGCAGCTGGAACATGGGAATCACTCTGTGCTTTTTAAGACTGTGTTCACTCGATGCTTATCACAGTCACAGCAGGCTGCAGACCACAGCGTGAAATTCAGCGGATCTGTGCACATTCACCACAGCACCTGTGATCACTCATTCATTCACACACATACACAGTACACATACACCAAGCACACATACATCATCCCCTCCCACACACAAACACATACACACACACACACACACACACACACACACACACACACACACACACACACACACACACACACACACACACACACACACACACACACACACACACACACACACACACACACACACACACACACACACACACACACACACACACACACGCAGGCATAATTTTATCCAAAGCGACCTCTATGATTCCCAGTTCCTTCTCTTGCATCAGTCAGATGGCCGTGGCACAGTGCTATGCTTGAATTGCAAATTGGGTTTAAGCTCCTCACACAGAACCATTCTGCTGCCTCCCCAGACACACATGCCAATAGCCTGTGCCTTTTCAACCCTTACAGCAAATCACGGACCACCTTAGACGACCGACAGTCATTTCAGAGGTATTTGTTTCCACTCTAGGAACAATGTCAATACTTAGTTCTAAAGAAAAAGTATCTATTTATTTGGAATACTATTGCAGAACAACAAGAAATCAGGTAACGACACCTGCATAAATATCTTTTAATTTCCTAAGGCCATTCCTGCTCTGATGCACTGTGTTAAATCTTTGCTTTAGTAGCACACTTTGATGTATTACTGCTGGCACATGGTCCAGTTACAGCCGTGGTACTTTACCCTGGCTCCTGAGGATGTGTTCTCCTTCTGGGCTAAACCGCTACGCTAATTCACATTAGCTGATTCAGCTTTAATTATGCCCCCTCTTTAACACGGAGGATTCGGGCAAGGTGAATTAGATCAGTTCACGTTCAGCAGGAGAGTCTATCTACAAACCTTTCACCTAGTCCAGAGCACAACGCAGAACACAAACATACACACCGACTGGCAATGCGCAGTCGGCACTCCTTTTGCCACCCTGGGTGTCGGCATATTAGAAATTCTCATCCTTCCCAGTACTCCACTCTTCTCTGTTCTCTCATGTGGCAATCAAACACTTGGTGTTCTCTAGATACCCAAGGATAAGCATTTGGAACAGTGCATGGAAAGTCTAAGAAGTCACCCACAGAGTACTGAGTGGACTTTGAGCAGGAAAGCAGACCATCTGTCAACGTACTGTGTAGTAACCATTTCCTGAGGTATTCTAAAGTATTCCTGATTCTGGGCTCGGAGGAATGACAGTATATACATACAGCATAAAGGATGTGCACCAGAAATGACACATTATATGAATGATCAATACCTGAAGAGAGTGCCCCAGATGCTTATAGTACAGTAACTGCCTGAGAGGTGAGCCACCTTAAGGAAGAGATACGCCCCTTAGGCTGCTATGGAGTGGCCCTTAGAGACACATCTTCAAAGACCAATCACTGCACTGGACCGTGTCCAAGACCAACCTCTCATCCATATACCGTAGCTTGGGCTAATTACGGCACTCGAAAGAACTTGTCGTTTCATCACACCGTTTCAAAGAGTGCGGGCTGGCAGGAGGCTCCAGTAGCAACACGACACTGTGGGTGTCCTGTTTATGCAAGACTACCGTACATCCAATGCTACTTCATAGTCGTATGTACAGTATATCCCCCACACACAACAGCAAAAAACATGTACTGAAGCCTTTCTTCTGCCTAGACACTTTACAGTGTAGATTATCTGTGCAAATATAGGGGAATGCCAGATAGGAATGATTCCACAACAGCCCAAAAAAGACCCTACGTGTCCTCAGTTGGTTTGAGTGTGGAAACTCAGAGGACAAAAGAGAGGGATCTGTGTGCAGTGAAGAGTGACCTGACCTTGAAAATCAACCAAGTTTAACAACACTCATTGAAATAATGATACATGCTTTGCTGTGAGGCTGACAGAGGGTAATGAACCTGATCAAAAGATCACAGCTGAAAGAAACTGAAATTAAAAAGGAAAGAATATTAACAGTCTAGACATGGATAAAGACTTTATTTTCTTTTCAACTACCCCTTATTCGTTGGACTCACCATTCGATTGAAGTCTAAATGACACTGATTACACTATATCTCTGAGTCACCATCACATTGGGCCTAATTCATACTTTAAAAATAAAGTGGCCTATTTTTCACGGGGAAACATTTGCTTGCTGTCAGACTCAACAGTTGAGCTACCGAACAGTTCCGTAACTGAATCTGGCCAGACAGACCTGTCAGTGTGATCTCACAACTTCTCAAATGTGGTCTTTGAACACATTGTGGAAGCAAGATAAAACAGACTGCTGAAGAGTAGATACTCTCCTTCTGAAAGAAAAAAAATCATCCCTATTCAGCCCACATGCAGCTCTGGAGGGCCTGTGAACGGATTTCGCTGATAAAACAAGTACAATGAAGTTACAGTGAACGCCGCCAGAATAGTTTAAAAAACACAACAACTGCACCCTTCAGTGAATGTTTATTGTAAAAACCTCGGTGGGGCAGACCACATGGGGTGATCAACACATATCTGTAAGCCCAGCTTTCATAACAACATCGCTACGATGCTGCTGTTACCATGAACTGAAACCAGACTCTGATCTGATGGCACCCCACCGAGAGACATTCCTCACAACTCACTACAGCATAAATAAATAGATTTCACCCACCTCGGGACAACCCAAGTTCATTTCTGACCGGGTTCCCAGAAATAACTACTCATGTGCTTAGACAATACAGCTACCTTCTTCAAGATTTCAGGATTGATAAAGCGATTTATGAGCTCTTTGAATGAGTGAGGCTTGTAGAAACAATCTGATTGCTCCGATAAAACATTAAGGCTACGTAAAATCGGCAGCCAGCTTGCACATATGGATCAAACATTTGCTTCTGATTTTCTTCGATCAAAGTACACTATCTATGAATCTTCATTCAGCCAGATTTACAGAGAATATCACTGCCACACCACAAATGGACAGACAGTCTTGAATACATTAAAAATCTTAATGCCATTTCTCCTCGAAAACCATTCATGGGATGAAGGCTAATGACTCATGTCCAGTGGATAAGTGTTCATGTTAAGCACTGTATGCTGAGCTGCAGATGTATATTGATCTGGGGGGATGTTTTGGCCCAGAGTGGGCAGACAGACGTGTGGTGGATGTGTAGGTGCTTTATCTCCAACCAGTTGCCACAACCCCAAATATTGACACATTCCTTAACTCTGGCTTTGGTGTGCCTGCTATGAGGCTGTCAAGAACGTGCACACGGACACAGACACAGACACACACACACACACACACACACAGGTCAATAATTAACTTGGACCCAGGTGGTTGGGAAGAAGAGTATCACCCTAATCCAGTTAACTACTATATGCTGCATGCATGGCAACTGCTTACCACAACAAAAGCCTATGACTGCAATGAAAGCATTTTCATTCTGTGCTATACTGCCCTTGTGTAGGACGCAACCTTTATACTCATCTATGTAGATAATGCCTGATCAGTTTTGCCAGAAATGCATGATGCTATGGCTTTAGTCGACCAGAGATGTGAGAAAAATGAACCTTCTGATATTAAGACAGTAAACCTACAATCAGTCATGCAACTGATGCAACAGAAGGGGACAAAGTGTCACTATATGGAACTAAGAAAAAGAAACAAATGTATCTATTCTCTTGAACTTTCTCAACCCCACTTCTATGTGGTGTTTCAGTGCTCTCTGAGGATAACAAGTTAATTTGCCATTACTAGGGACAATTCCATTTATTCAAGGTTGTGTTAGTGTCGCGTCGCGCCTTAAGCCTGATGAGACTTGCTCTGCAGACTTGCTCTGATAATTACTAACTTCACAAAAGGCACATTACTCTCAAAGGTCTTGATTAAATTATAGGTCTACAGTCCTCAACTGTTTATGGGTGGAATCTGCTGTCAGATTTAAGGGAAACACTGGGGTCTACCGCACAAAACCCTGTGTGACAACAGATAATTTGCCGGGCTATAACAGTCACTGTGAGTGCTTGAAGATCCCATAGAAATGGCCTGGGCATTGACTCAACATGGCACCATGTCACAAGACCTGCAGACCAGACACAACAGAGGGGCTCTGTTTTGAACAGGAAGTCTTCTTTAGCATATAAAGGGAAACGTAAAGCATTTCATTAAGTCCACTCGATTGTAACTTAAGTCTATATTAAGTTACATTAAGTCCACTTAATTGTAACTTAAGTCTATATTAAGTTACATTGTGCTTTCAACACAGAGATGCTGTACAGTATATGTGTAGATAGTGTGTTATGGTGATATAGATTTACAAAAACCATATTACTCTTAAACTTTCAAACAAACACACAAGGTCGGTCATGGTGATTAGGTACACCTACTTTAGTAAAGTTTTATTATCTTGTCAATGGTCTCCATATACCCTCCTATAATGCAGATAACTTAGAAAGTATTTGGCTGTGGTAAGTCAAGGTCAGGGAAATGAAGAAAATTTAATAACTGCTCCAGGACGACAACTGCAACTCATCTAAATTACCATTTTGGTTAACCACTATGCCAACATGTAATCTAAACATTCAGTCTACTCATGACCACCCAACCAATGATTGATATTTGACAATGGGACAGTTCTATGATGATTTAGACATTTCTTTTTTAAATACAATTTGTGAACAACGCAAGGTGTTCTCACGCAAACATAAGCCTCGGATGTCCACTTCTTCCAGAGTGATTACCATTTCCAGGAATAACATAACACACTTTCTCCCCCTTTGCCCACATCCTCCCTTTCTCTGCTCTTACCTTGAGATATGAAGCTTAGCTACAATCCAGAGCTTAGCGCCTCAGGCAACGGAGCAGGGTGATTCATTCTCTCTGCTCCTCAGAATATGTGGGCAGTGTGGAAGAGCTGGAGGGTTCGGGGAGTGGTGGAGGGAGCTGATACTGTCACATGCTCCACAAATATTGTTTTCAGTGGGCCTCAGGAGTATGTAATCTGTCTCTATACACACAACATCCAGATGGGAAGATGCCAAGAGCCTTTTTACTTTATGTATGGATTATGGCTGAGTTCAGAACACTATTGTTCATTCCCCTCTAGACTCAGGAGATACAAGCTCAGACCCTGGCCAGCCAGACACATGAATCAACCACTTTCAAGGCAGAAAATAAGGCCTTGATTTCAACAGCCATGGTCAATTCATCGTCTGTCCACAGGGATCCTAATCAGCAAGAAATACATGACAGACTGTGTCCAACAATATGAAAGGATATGAACAGAATGGACATAGTTTGGATGGAACTAAGCATTAGGCCTATGTCTTGGTTGGGTGGGGGTCTTTTTTAGCCTGGAAAATCCAAACTCTGGTGAAAAGTCTAAAGTCCGGTGACTAGATAGGGAAACGTTTGCAACACTTGCATCGCAACGGGCACTAAACTTTGAAATCAATGGTCCAACTTTACCAATCACACACTGATCAGAAATTCCTTAGGTTATTTCCTACTTGGCCTAAACCTAAACTACAAACAAACAATAAACACCATTTTTCCAACTGCGTTTTTTTGACGTTTGCAGGTGTTGCTTCTTTTGTTTACCACAATAGGTTTTGGTTTTGTCTTCCCCTCTCGTCGCTGATTGGTCTGACATTTTTATTGTCTGAGAGAAACAGTTATGACCTATGGTGTTCCAGACTAGATCTCCCTGAAAGAAGATCTAGGTGGGGCCAGGCTAGGTCTTTTCTGCCTAGATGCATCTTATGCTTGCCTGGTATACCCAGATTCACTTTCTGAATAGAGGTGGCAAGACTATTTATGCATCCACAAATCAACTTCAACTATGCATGTGACGCATGAATCAACTTAATATAACAACTGAATAAATCAAATTAAACTGTGCATTTGATGTATGAATAAGATCCCTGCCAACATTACTGCACATTAACATGTATATCACCTTCGATAACTGCTGGGAACTGTTCCCAAACAAATTACTCCCAGTGGCTTTTTGTGTGGCAGCTTAAATACCGCTGGTCTTTCATCCTCAAGTCACGGCTGAAATCACAATCGCGATAAGACCACAAAAGCCATGAGACGCCGAAATATGAGACAGATCTGCACTCCCAAAGCAGACTCCCGAAGGGTAGCGTGAGACGTCACTCTGGCTAATTTTGGCTGACCAGAGTTGCGCAGCATTCTATTGTTGAAGCTCAGAACACTTCTTAGATGGCTTTGTGATGTCGCCGGGCTCAGAAGAGACTGCCAGCTCAGCGCTTCGGCCCAGACACCTGGTGACCCCTCTGTGCCCCTGGGCTCTGTGGCACACCACTGCCGGCCGCCTGCCCTGCAGCATCAGCATTCAGGGAGCAGCACTCAATAGGCCTTGTCCTCGGGGGAGGTTTTGTGTTGAGTCCTGCTGCTGATAAGCCGCATAAACAGCCCTGTCGATGATGAGCGCCCCTCAAGTTTTGGATGAACACTACCTTATCAAAAAATGACCCCTTATTCAACAGATTTTGACTGAAAACTACAGATAGTAACTAAAGATTAGGCTATATAATATGATGGACTCTTATACTGTCAAATTCAAACATGACTGACAGTTGAATAATATTCCACTAATTATCTTATAGGCTAGCTGCCCTCTGTGGTGAAGGGCAAGACATGTTTGACTCACTTGTCTGGAAAGCAGAAGTGTTTTTTCTCTCTCTCTCTTCACTGCCTTGTCCAGTGGCAGTGGAAGAGCTTTCAAGTGTTCAAGACATTCAGAGCAGTTGCTTCTGCATGATGAATCTCTGATGGGAGGTTATTTAATCGATTTTTAATGAGATGCAATGGTGTGAAACCAACAGCTATTCAAATTTTAGTATAATTGATGATATAAAACCATGGGGATTTCATTTTTCATGTCTGACCTTAGCAGCGCAGAGAAGAAACTATAGGGAGAGTTATCAGACCCACAAGAAAACCCCGTTCACTTTGACCTTCAGGGGAAAAAAACTCCAGTGAATCGACCAACAGAACTACATCCTAAAGACTTCAGAGGGGTTATTTTGTGAGAACCCAACTGGACTCCTCACAGTTTAATTATGTGCATCGTCTCTATTACCACATTACACAGCCCACAGTAGCATATATGTACCAGATACAGTATGTCTTGCAAGTCGTCAGTTTAACACTGAGGTTAGGCTTATGTTGTTACTGGCGGCCAAAGAGTGCCACCGTTAACGTAGTTTTACCTTAAATTCCACGGATAACTGAGGAGTGTATTCCAAAGTCCATAGCGCCCTGACAAGAGACGCTAACTGCTCGGTCACCTCTCCCTGGGCAGACTGTATGTCCTCAGTCTTTACAATTCCATTGACTCTCCTTTCAGTGAAATCCAATTTGTATCGTTCAAGGCAAAGATATTCCGCCAGCAAGTCGGTATTACTTAAACACTGTACTACTGCATTCATGAAGCAGGTGTTCCCGTGATTTTTCAGACCCAGGACACCTGGAGTTTTGTCTCCGTAAGACAAGGACAATCTATCTTTAAGAGAGTTTACATGACGGGATGAAAGCGTCAAACTTTTTTTCGTCAAGCGCTCAGACGTGACCTGGGTGTCCTCTTTCATATATCCTGAGTTCGCGCTGAGCGTGCAAGGTGTACCGTCCCGAAATCCCCCGTCATCATCTTCTCCATCCACCGGTTCAGCGTCCCCGACATGAGCCCATGTGCCCAAAGTTTTCAGAATTTTATTCATAAGACTTCCCACCGACTTAAACGATTTCTTTCGAAATAACTTCGTTGTAGTTTGTTTCTTCTCTTTGCTCTTGACGGTCTTGGTTTTCATTGATTCGTCTTTTGATTTGGTCTCTCTCGTATCCATGACTATCCGGAGAGCTTTCACTAGTCACAGAGAGAACAAAAACGGGAGACAGCTCTGGCGAAAGCTTCTCCACCTGTCCGCACTTAAGGTCTTTCAACCTCAAAGCAGGACAGCTCGGACATAGGTTGAACTACGGTGGCACAGACAAGCAGTGCCAAGGCACGGGGAAAAACAGCCATGAACATGTCCACGTCTCGAGCATTCCGACAGTTCAGACTCGCGTGAGCTGTCATTCTCCGTCAGAGGGACGCCGCGCCCAGTGTTTACACGTAGTGATCCTCCCGCTGATCACGCTCTCAGTTGGAGGTTTTTGTAAAGCGCGCTGAACTGACAGTGGGCTTCACCTACATTTCACCTCAGGTCAAGCACGAAAATACCCACCCCCTCCACTTAACATTTAACTATTTAAAGGCACTAACTTGATTACGCTCTAGGCTATATCATGCTGCAAATATTTGATTTTCGTGGTCTACTGAGCCGGTATTATTTCAACGTTAGCTTCTAATGTTGCAGCATTGGGAGAGAAGTTTTCACCAGCTGTACACTGAGCCCTCTGCTGCTGTTGTATGATATGGAAGGCTATAGGATTCTCCCACAGCTGAAATGTCAGCAGATTAAATAGGCAATGTGTAAAAAGTGCAATGAAATACCTTATCGAAGAGAACAGAATTTAATACTTTATAGAAATGATATAAAACACAAAAGTGTGTCAAGAACATCTACATCTCAGTTTTGGTACAAAAATATAATGTTAAATATAAAATTAATATTTATTTGAAATGTTAGGCCCATAAGTAATGAATTCACGAATCCCCTTCTGGATTCAGTTTATGGCCAGAACTCAGTGAACAGGTTGAGGGTACCTCCACTGCAGCACTCCTCCATCCTTACTGGTGCTGATAATAAACTTGTTGTTGGGGCAGATTTTAAGACTGGTGATGCTGCCGCTGTGCCCGATGCCTACATGCCTCATCTCTCCACTTTCATATGCCCACAACTTCACCAGCTTGTCATCTCCGCCTGCATGAAGAATAACATACTGTAAGGTGACCAGATGTCCGAGACCAAAACCGGGGACATAATCCCAAAAATGTCATCAATCTGATTGAAATACATACAAGTTTTCTATTAAAGAAAACGGGGACATAGGTAGCTTTTCTGTATTTTCCCGGGGACAGGTAACCAAAAACGAGGACTGTCCCCTGAAACCGGGGATGTCTGGTCACCCTAGAATAACATATCTCATCACTTTTCCTCTACCCATAGGCATGGTAAGCAGGGTACGATTTTATTTATTCATTTATTTGACATTAAAACAAAGTAATATGTATAAATTCCTCCAAGGTTGCTGAATACTACAAACGAACAGGAGTGAATCTGGAGTTTGGGTAATAAATTGCGTGAAATAAACTGAAATAATAATGATAAAACGCAACAGCGAGTCTTCCTCCGCTATTTCAAACATCACAAAACAAAGTCTGCATACCAAGTCTGCTTTGAGTGTTTACATTTTCAATGGGTGCAATCAATGAGTCAACGTCTTCAGAATATGAAAAAGAACAAGTTCTCCATACCCGTCACAAAATGCTTTCCATCAAGGGTGATGTGCATGCCATTGATGGCACCTGAGAGAGAACCCTCCAACATCCGGATGGCCGACCCATCATAGACTTCCCAATAAGCAATCTACCAAGAGACACAGCATGCAACAGTCACAAAAACAAACTGTCACAGTCTATGTAGCACTCTCCAGTGTAAACTACTACTAGGCCTTCTCTAAGGAGTGATGTTTTACCGCTGAATGTGTCATTTTCCTTTAACAGATATGCAGATCCAGTCCGGAGGTGTAGGTGAATGCGAATGCTCATCATAGAAAGAATCCTATTGACCTTTTTCATTAATGCCACTTCACCTTTCAGTGCTTCCTCTATTTGAAGTATGGGTGTGTCAGCATTTAACAGCAAGAGAGAACCTATTTTTGGGCTGCAAACGGCAGCCATCAGTTTCTTCTAATGAGTTCTCCAAATGCAAATGAAAGCTAGATGTGACTGTCTAACAAAACGATACGGCGCTTAAGAACATGTTTGTGCCTGTGAATGCGCCCCTGATTGTCTCATGGGTTGGCAGCTGTCTCCTTCTGAGGTTGGCCTCCTATCACAATTGTTATTTGAAGTTATTTTTAGACAAAACCCATCTTTCATTAAAAACACAGGTCCTGTATCTTAGTTGGGCGGCTATCTTTGTAATTAGGAACACAACATGTGTGGCACAAGGGGTTTCAGGCTTACTTGCTTACTGACACAGCAGCTCTCCCATCCACATAGCCATAATAAAATCACAACAGCTTTGGTGAAACTGAAGACGCAAAGCCATTCTTTACAGAGGTTTTGCCTTTCTTATTCGAAAAGAGTGTGAGGAGAAGCGGATACTTGAGCTGCTTCAGCTTTTCTCTGCATCACCTGAGGTTTTGTGAAGCATCAGCAGAAGGAGATCTCAACCTGATTGGCCAGTTCTGCTCTGCTGTTTGTGTGATTGCTATTGGGACATTGATGTTGTGCTTATCTATAATGTTTTTAAAGATGTTAATTTCGAAGTTGCATACCGATAAACAAGGTGAGTATTTCAGAGGGGACATTAGCACACATATGACGGTCATCTACCTTCCTGTCTGTGCCACTGGTGATGATCTGATACTCTTCAGGATGGTAGCAGACTGTTCTGAACAGAGTGTTGGCCAGCACCATTTGATTTCTGACAAAACGCCTGCAGGGACAATATGCCAATTTCAGAAATGATGCACAATTACGAGACACAATCAGCAGAGAGAATATATACTGAGTCCAAGATTTTACCTCAACAGTTCAACTACAATACACCTGAATGGTACCAGACTACCAAAACTACAGGCTCAGTTACTACAAAACTGCTTTAATACACACAGCTTGACATGACATGACATGACCGTGGAAGAATTTGTAAATTTAATTACACTGTACAACACTATTTACAGTACGTATGATACCAATTTGTCCAAGTTATAAAAAAATCCTTTTACACCTGTCATTCCACTCACACTAGATCCCAGATGACACAGGCACCATCAGAGCTGGCGGTGACACACTCCTTGTCATTGCTCCTGATCTTGATACAGTTGACTGAAGCTTTGTGCTCTTTCATGGTCTCCAGCAGTGAGTGTGAATCTGCCAGAATCTCCCAAACTCGAACCTCAAAAAGACAAAGACAAACAAGGAGAAACCCATTAGACTACTATGCACTTTAATACAATATGCTGTTTACATTATCACATAATTGTGAGGCTCAATCACAACGAAACAATCTAAAAAGATCAAAGATTTTTAAAAACAGTCCACAAACAATTGCAATGAGGTACTAGCCTAGTATGCAGATAGAGTAGGCATTACGCATAACTTCGTACTTCAGAGTATTCAGAAGCATTTCAAAGCTAAACAGACTTCACTTCACAGAGTGCAAAACACATCAACACAAAGTCATCACATTTTCAATAAAATCGTCACATCTGGCCACGGACTGCCTCACCTGTCCTTCGCCACCCCCACTGACGATCCTGCTATTGTCCCTGGTGATAGCAATGGCAGTTACCCCGATTCTGTGGGCGTTCTCCACTGTCAACTTCAGCTGCCCAGTTTCAGGTGTGAAGCCGCGAATCTTGCCATCACTCCAGGCTAGAGGGACATACAGTATTCCATCATATAACCCACCAGCATGTAACTATTGGCTTGTTCAACACAGGCAATGTTAGACACTAGACTAAACTGGACGTGAATTGACATTCTCTCTAACAAATACTCTCGTATTCATATGCTTTTTTATTCAAAACAATGGCAATAACTGGAAGTGATAAAACATAACTCTAGCAGACTGCTGAAAGGCCTTTGGGGATAAGGGACCTACCACTCATAATGCTTTTGCCATCTGGTGTGAAACTGATGGCATTGCAGGTCATGTTGGGCACAGAGATCCGCAGCATCTCCTTGGAAGTCTCCGTGTGCCACACTCTGATGTCGTTCTCTGAGCAGGTGGCAAAGAGCTCAGAGGAGCCACTAGGAAATATGTAGCAGTTTACCCCATGATTAGTCACATCACTTTCTTTTAAAGTATATTTTTTGGCCTTTTTGCCTTTATTAGTATATAATAGGACAGTGAAGAGATAGACAGGAAACAAGTGGGAGGGAGAGACGGGGTGGGATCGGGATATGACTGCAGGCCGGATTTGAACCTGGGTCCCCGTGAGCACTCAGACCCGTAAATGGTACGGACGCTGTAGCCTGCTGGGCCACAGCGCCTCCAGTCACATCACTTTCACAATTATTTCTGCATTGTATGCAATATCACCTAGGCTGGGTGAACTGAACCCAGATGAATATGTGAGCGTATTTCAATTAGCTCAACTGGTCCATCTGGCAATTCCTCATTTCACAGCGATTTCCAAATCACCAAAAACCCAGGAACCCATCAAGCGCTTATCTGGCATGGGGTGGGCTTTATCTGATAACGGACAAAGGGGTCGGATTACAGGCTCTTTGAACACTACCAACGGCCCCACTAATGGCAGCAGTGTTAACAACACACGTACTGTATATTTGCTTTGGAAATGAGTGAAATAACTGCATTAAAAAACCTTTGTTTATAAGAGGTGTTTGATATACTTCAGAAAAGATCTTTTCAATTCTGGAAATTCTCATTTCAATTCTGGTTGCACCCTTTGGAAATCAGAAATGAACAACCCGTTTCTCAGACATATTCTCCATCTCAACTGAGATTTGAGAATCAGTCTGGTGCCAGCCAGGCTAGGAATCACCACCAGCATAGCACAAACATGGCATATTGCCTTATCAAAGATACAAACCCAACCTAAGCATCTTAGGCTAACCTCTTTGGCTCCCCAATCATATCTTACAATGAAAATCCCTTCCACCTGCACCTGCCGGTACGTCAATATTCTGTCCCATAGCACCCTCTTGTGGTAAAAGAGGCTTTATTTTAGGAAACAGCCTAGACATCACCAAAACAATTGAATACATCAAGCAATAATGCAAAAAAAAAATACACTCACTAAGGGAAAGCAGCATCCCACACAGCACTGCTGTGGCTGGTGACAATGAGCTCTTCCTTGAAGTCCACGTAGTTGAAACGGTAAATCTGCGAGGCCTCGGTGCCCACAAAGAACTGCTGGCCCTCACCCCGCAGGGTGACAGAGGTCACCCCTCCCTCCAGCTGCACCCGTCTGAAAGAGGTGGGCACTCTCTAAGTCAGTGCGATAGACTGGTCCGCACACTGGTAGGCTCCAAAAATACACTTTTTATTTTAGTACATAAAAGGCAACGTTTCGATCCTCCAGTGGGACCTTCCTCAGGCAATGAGAACAATGGTCTAAGAATGTCATTTATCACATGACCTACAGGTAGGCTACCTGGTTGGAAAAGTTGGGCGCACCCATAAGGTGACAAGTGGCATAGCATGCGTCTAGACGCGCTGGCATGCAAAGTGAAGACCACAGTAATCACATCCGGTAATGAAAGGAACCAAAAGAACAACCAATCACAAAAATATAAAAAAATAATAATAATAATAATAATAATAAAACTCTCTAAGTCAGGCCAAACACTTTTGATTCCGATATATGATGAGCCCAACGAATGACCACTTAACTCTGCAGTTCTGACTAGTTCTTCATGACCTAAGTCAGAAAATGCAGGGGACACTAACTATGAAAAAGACTGATAGTTCCTGAGCAACTATTCTAGTACAACAAGGTAAGTTAAATGCCTTGATAATAACGGTGGTCACTAGCCAATGACCTAATACTTACTTCAATGTTTTAAAGTTGGATTCAGAGCACAGGGTTAATAGGCCATCTCCTGACCCAACCAACAAGTCACCTGTTTTCAGTGCTTTCACAACAATCACTCCCTGAAGAAGAAATGAATGAATGAATGAATGAATAACTGATTGAATGAATGATAGATTGAACAAAGGAATGAATGAACGAATGCCACGTTAAAAAACCAATACAGAAGAATAATATAAATACAGGTGAAAATCTGTCTGAAACCGAATCGTATATCATCTTACTTTGATGAATTTTTGCTTTACAGGTCCAAAGCTATTGAGAAGTCTCGTCTTCATATTAACTTTCAGTATGTCACCACTGGTTGTGCCACAGTAGAAATGGGCATCATCATGTTTGATCTGGAAGTGAATTGTTTAAAAACAGACAAATGGTTACTGTAGCTGGCAGCAGAGGATGCTGTTCTACTGCTTGATGCAATTCAATAAAAAACCCTTTGGGGGAATATGATGTACTCACATCAATGGCACCTCAGTGATCTCACCTCAATACACTTGACGATCCTCTTCAATTGGCCAGTCTGACAATCTGTTGCACGAATTTTTCTGTTGGCAAGATCTAGTTCCCAAACTCGAATAGTCCCACTAATGGAGGAAAAAATGACATTGTCGTTGGATGAAGATAACATTGTCTTGAAACTGTATCTGTTTCTCACAACCGGACACAGAACTAATCTAAAAATGCTGTATAACAGCATTATAACAGCATTTTTTCTCAAAGAATATTTACAATTTTAATGCAATAGTACACCATTTCAAGACTCAAAATGACTAATGACTTCTGAAAATGGTCAACCAAAGATTTCCTGATTCTTCAGTGTGAAATTATTCCAAAAATACATAGTTTTCATAATCCCCCCAAAAAATGTTAACGAATGAATTGGTCTGAACATTGACTACATGTCTTACCAGCCAGCAGACACAAACACATCATCTGTGTTGTTGCAGAACTGCACAGTCAGACAATGGCCTGCACTGTGGGCAGATGCGGGGCTGCCACAGATGGCCTCTTTGGTCTCCACATTCCACACAACCACACTGCAATTACATGTATTCAATTAGTGTATATTGCCCTTACTAATACTATGCTCTGTTTTGAGTAGGTTTGCAGTATTGCAATGACCTTGCCAAGGTCATGTACATGTAACAACTAAACTGTAAACAGTCTCCAGGCTTACCTGTTGTCATCTTGGCCTCCAAGAGTTACTAGGTACTTATCACGCGGAGAAAAATCTAGTGCTTCAACTTTGGCCTTGTGCAATTGAAGACGAGAATAAATACATTTCTTTGAAAAGTCCCAGATAATGACATCTGCCTAGAGACCAGAAAAACCGTCATCAAAGAAACCAACGTTTACTGCCAATCAAGAGACCCCAAGGTACGGATAAAAAAAAACATACCTTAAATCCCATGAAAGTGACCTGTCCAGAGGCCACATACCGCCCACTTTTTGACACAGTGACACAAGAAACATTGTTGGTGTGGCCTTGAAGAATATCCTGCTTATTGGTGAGAAGGCTTTTTATAATGATATTGCACCCGAGGCAGTAAATGAGATGCTCCCTGTCCGGATGTGCAACCATTCCAGAAAATACATGGCCTAGGATGAAGAACAGAGGTAATTTTGGTCTAGCCATTTGCTAGCAGCTACTCCTTCCTAGCTTAAAACATTTGTCCTAGCCTAAAACATTTGTTTTGTTATTTCAAAGGAAAGTGGAGGACTAAAGATGAGCAAAACGGTTAAATTACGACAAAGCAGTGTAATTTAACGTTAGCTAACCCTATGATGCCAACGAGTATTTAGTAGTTAAATTAGAGGTAACAGCTAAATTAACCCTACTTCAAGAAGTTAGCGGCTAACGTAAATTTAGCATAATGTTAACATTCTAAGTGATGTTGCACAAATGGAAAAAAAAACCCAATGTGATTGTTAATGTTTTACCATTAAATCCAATAACAACGTCAAGTTCAAGTTGCGGATAGTCCTCTGTGTCTCCAGCCATGGTTAATTAATATTGATGATATTTATAGATATTTGTTTATAATCGGATGTACTATTAGTTGTAGATAGCTAATGTTTTTGGAGTAACCATAGCAGCCATGCTGAATCACGTTTTTGGAAGGCCTAGAACAGCATCACGTGCTGCTTCACGTAGGTCTACTGTAAAATACCACACTATTGTTTTGGCTGTACATGAGCAACCTCTGACTTTTATATTTTGCATAATATGCTATGTCCCACTGACCTCCCCACATATTTTCAAAGGTGAAAGGTCACTCACAGAAATGTTAGGATCTTAATCACTGGACATCTGGCCAAGACCACCCAATTGTGTGAGAGACGCCTATTCATGCCAGCTTGTGCGAGGTAGCACTTCAAGTGAGTAATGGTTGGAAGATGAAGGGTGTATGCCATAAACTCATGTCTGGCATGCAACTGGACGGTCTTCTTTTTTTTTTAACAAAGAATTGATCCTTTCAGTAGAAAAAAAGCACTATTGCACTGCACTCACTGAACACTGAGGTCATTATGTGAGAACCCTGTCTGGTAGAATTAAAGGCTGCACATTAGTGCATGCATATTAGGCCGACTTCTTTTTAATGATTTGTTGTAGGCCTACGGCTTGAAAAAATTGCAATCATTATTGTGGTAATGCACTGTGTATTTTGTGGCAAGTCACAATTACAAAGATCCTTTAACCCTCTCTAACAATTACGTAATGATTGTGACAGCACCACTGTCCACTAATCCAGCCTAATGTAGTTTTGTTTCTTGCCCTTTTTGATGCTAGAGAGGGTTGAATGGGAATCTTATGTCTTGTTATCTTATCTAGATAATAACCATAATCACCCGCAAGTGAACATCCTGAGGGGGGCAGTGTTTAGACACAAATGAGCCATCGATCAGTGCACTGATGGCAACAAACCTGGTGGTGTCCCTCAAACAGTGTAGCCTATAGTGACTATGTTAGGCAGTCATTCCATTGGCATGTTAGCCATTGTAAGAGATGGTCATCTGTGTCTCCCAATCAAAAAGCACTCAACTGTCTTACTTCTGTGACTATTACCCCACTGTGAGTCAGATATCCTCTCACATCCTCTCAATTCACTGCTCTCTGCGAGAGGCTAACGATGATGAGAAAATAATGATCATGAGTAATAAATGTCCGTGAGCAGCTAAGCAGCTCCACAAATCCAGATTTTAAGGGTATCAGAGACTTTGTTTTGACTTGATCCCCACATGGATAGCTGCCTTGGACCATCTCCATATGGCAGGTCCATTGTTAATCATTGGGGCGACATTACAAATTGGAGGCAGCCCCGACAGTGAAGGGAGTGAAAAACTCAGTGTGAGGTCTCTGTGTCGGCTGTGATGCTTTTACTCACGGCTGACTGATCTAAGCTTTCTCCTCTCTCTCTCTCTCTCTCTCTCTCTCTCTCTCTCTCTCTCTCTCTCTCTCTCTCTCTCTCTCTCTCCTCCCTCTCTCCCTCCCTCTCTCTCTCTCTCTCTCTGTCCCTGTCTCTCTCGCTCTCTCACCCTCTGCCACTCTTCTCAGTCTACCTCTCCCCGTTTTTTTTTTAATGTGAAAGAATCAAATAGTTGATGGGATAAAAGGGACACAACTCAGGAAATCTTTTCTGTTTGACCCAAGTTGTTGGTGCTGTGCCCGGCAACACTCCAGGATGACCAGGCTTTTTAGAACGGCCTGATAGGCTCAGCGGGTGCACAGTGGGTCATTAATGGGATAAGCATTTAATCTTCACATTGATAAAGAAAATAAACCCTGCGGCCCAGCACTGGCCCCCTCTTCTCAACCACAGGATTCATAGGCAGGGCTTTGTAGAGTACAGGAGGAAAAAAATGTGAACGTTGTTGAAAAAAGATCAAGCGAGTAAACTATCCTTTGATAAAGGCCTATACTATATTTGAATATGCTATAGGCCTACTTATATGCTTTGTAAT
The DNA here is from genome assembly GCF_963854185.1 of Sardina pilchardus. Lineage (NCBI taxonomy): Eukaryota > Metazoa > Chordata > Actinopteri > Clupeiformes > Clupeidae > Sardina > Sardina pilchardus. The sequence goes on along the minus strand of NC_084996.1, from coordinate 15,645,874 downwards.
ATGCAATTATGTCCATGTTTTGTGAATGTTTGTTCCATAAAGCATCATCTAGAAATATGATGCATGACCACTTTGCTCTATATAAAATGTCCAGGAACTGTCAGGAAATGTCTTGACGTTTGTCTTAAGCCATTTTGTCCATTATTTTATTTAGCACTAGGCATTCCTTTAAGACCTTCACATGCTAAGACAGCATCTCAGGTCTCTCAAGAGGACCACAAGTGCATGTGGAATTCTTTTTTCTTTTCTTTACTTTTCTTTCTTTCTTAGTTTTTTTCCCTTAGTCCTTGCCATGGCAAAGTGTTGCCCTGGTATGCAGCCTCTATTGATGAACACTCACATGCATGAGAACTGCATTTGTAATGAATCCCTCACAAGCTCTTCACTGCTCTCTCATAGCCAAGCAAATCATCATTGTTGAAGGGCCCTCATAGTTTTGCTCTCCAATATGAGGGCTGACAGATTTATTTGTTCTTTATTTTTATTTCAAGAAACAAATTATTCCGGATATCTGTGGAATTGTAGCAGAGATGCCATGTGACCCGCTCTGAAATCACACACACTTTTATGCAAACATATTTTTTTTCTGATAGTCACTTTGTGTTTATCATGGCAAGGGGTCTTCTACTGGGATTCAGCTCTAGCCTGCCAACACAGCTGTGTGTTCTGCTAGAATATAGAGCCTAGCCCAGGCAGTAAGCAGTATATTATGTATGTACAGTGTAACAGAATCCTAAAGCTCCCTGAATAAATATAGCTGTAAAACACGCAGTTGTATTACCCACTTCTTTCTCTTTGTGCCTACCTGAGACTTACAGACATATTGCATTTCGTGGCTGAGGTTGAGTCTATGGGGGGTCGAAATAAAGCAGGTTATTGGTGGATTTGTTGAAATAAAGCAGAGGTTTACTTTGCCCTTTTCTTCTCCTACAGTGGGCATCAGCCAGGCGTACTGCATTGCCAGAGTCCCTGAGGAAGGCCATGAAGGAAACCAGCAATCTACTGCAGCACGTTGTTAGTGCCGGTATGTAACTTAACATAGTCTGATCTAGTCACAACAAGGCAAAGGCTGCAAGGCCAAAGAATAGCAAGGTCATAGGTTGCTGATCGTATCGGCAATGCTGTCTTTGATATGCAGTCTGCTTTCTTCGTCTGTAGGGAATAGGCAAATTATTGCTCATCTGTTGAAGAGCAAGGGCAAAAGCGTTCTTCACTTGCTCCCTAAACTTCAGATGTAGACCTCACAGACTCTACTGACTTTGACATTGTCCATGATGAGAGATCCTACACCACCACCGGATGTGTTGAACGTCCATGGACGTGTATCGTGTATGCATATGTACCGAAATCTCGTTTTGACGTTGAACATGGCCATCATCCAGACACACACAGACTGTTGTCTAAAAGTACACTGTGAAGTTTAAGACGTTTAAGCTCGTGGCCGGGTAAGTGGAGCGGGCGCACAAAGTCAGAGAGACACAGACCAGAGAACATGTCCGAAACTCAATCACGGTAACGAAGGAGTCTGTGAGGTCCAGTGATTTGGCTCGAGTAAGCTGTTAGAGATACGACCCAGGCTGTACCAGTGTGCGTGTTTGAAAAATATGTTGGGTTTTTTTTTTTTTGCAAGCACGTATGTTTTGCCAGAAATCAAGCTGAAATAGTTGATGAACAAGCCCTTGCAGCGGAAATGGAAGTTGTACTCTAAAAAGGAAACGGCATGAATGGTGCTGGATTTGTCCACTTTCCTCTCGTGAAAAGGTTATGATCCAGACGCACGTCAATGGCAGGAGAGGGAAAGGGCTGACACACACACTGACAGAAAATAGAAAAAAATGGCATGCCATGACTCTGAAAGCACCTTCTCAGAATTATCATGGCCTCTTTCAAACGTGTATTGTAACATTTTCCTTATTTTTTGTAAAGATGTGTTGGTTTTATGGCACATTTTTTTGGAGGTACAAACATGTCTGTTAAAACCAGATTTTCTTTTTCAGTTCTTTTTTTTTGTTTTCTTTTTTTTTCATGAATTATCTCGCTTTAACATTGCTGTTTGCCCGTTAACATTGCTCTTTGACTGTTAAGCTTGTACACATTACATCTACAGTTGCATCAGAAATCTTCAGCTCATTACATAAAGACATGGGTAGTTATTAAAATAAATATTGTGGCATACTTGAAGAGAAGAGAGCGTCTGTTATTATGGATGTTTGATCTAATTGCTTTCATTTAGTCACTTCAGCCACTTGTCTGACTCTCTGATGTGTAAATTATGTCTTACCTCTGATCTCCTGTTTGTCAGGGTTTTGTTTAAGTAGGTTTATATCTGAAAGTATTGTCTTGTATGAGCTATACGCAAATGTAATCTTACCATCACAGAATAATTCAGGGTTGTTGTGGGTTTTTGAGTCTTGTGTAGTCACAAAATCAGCTGCCATGCCAATCCAAGTTAACCTTTTTGTGTATGCGTGTGTATGTTCTTGTGTATGCATGTAGTGCGTTCTTGTGTATGCGTGCGTGTGTGTGTGTGTGTGTGTGTGTGTGTGTGTGCGTGTGTGTGTGTGTGTTCTTGTGCATGTGTGTGTCTCTCCACATCCGTGTGTTGTGTTCTTGTGCACCTCGGTGTGCTTGTGTCTGTATGTGTTCTGACTGCACGGGTGCTTCAGTCTCCGTGTGGCTGAAGCCCTTGAGCCAGATATAGACTGCTGAGGGGGTGTTGGAGAAGTGCAGCTGTGGGTTGAGCTGGGCGCGTTCAGTGGTAATGGCCAAAGATGATGATGATAATTACTAAGGGTGTTGGGAGTCACTTCTGCAGGTTCGATGGACTCTCTGACCTGCTTCAGAGGGCTGTTTTGGAATGAGAGCGGGAGAAAATAATGAGAAATTGAGATAGAATTGGGTCATTATTGCAATAGGAACATGGGAAGCTGATGGGCAAGATAATAGTAGGCTTGCAGGTCCCCATCTCTATCTCTCTGTCTCTCCATACCTCTTCACTGCTGCTCAGTGTTGCATTATCTATGTCTCTGCATCAGTGTCTGTCTGCACCCCTTTGTTTCTTTCTGTCTTTCTTTCTTTCTTTCTTTCTTTCTTTCTTCATCACACACGTGGGCTGTCACACTTTGCACTTGTGTGTACCTCGTACCTGTCAGTGCATTTCCTGTAAGTGAAAGGCCATTTAGACTGCTCACCCCTACCTAGCCTGTACTCATCACACTCTCAGTGTCAAAGAGCAGTCACAACAGTAAGGCACACCAGGGATCACAAAGTCTTAATTGGACCTTGTTCACACTGTGCAAACTAACAAAATATTTGCACGTGGACGGTCCTTAATTAACCTTAGCCATTAGCCAATGCAGAATTCCATGTAGAAGTATCTCATTTCGATATGTTGCAAATTTTGAACCCTTTCACATTTCTGGATTAGGTCTAATGCATAAGGTCTGCTTATGTGTATTTTTAAATCTGCAATTTACCAGTTGAATTTCAGTCTTTGTAAATGATTTTCCGAAATTATACCAGATAGAGGCTCCGTACACACGTAGCCGGGTATCTGCTTAAACAAAGATATTTGTCTACGTTTGGACCTGTCATCCACATGACAACGCATATAAACGAATGTTTAAAAAAACTCCGGGCAAAGTGAAGATCTGCGAATTCTCCGTTTATAAATTGGCGTGTAGCCAGAGATAACCGGAGATCTGCGGTTTCGAACGTCAGAATATGCGCCAAAACAACAACAAATCTGCTCTGACGTCAAACGTGCGACCTTTGTTCACTGCAGAAGCATGGATCTTAGTGCCTTGAAAACGCAGATGTTCGGTTATGTGTGGAAGGTCTTTTTTTTTTTCAAAAACGAGTTAATGTGGATAAAATTATTTTATAAAATAGGGAGGGGGGGGGGATATTCGGTTTTAAAAATACCCGGCTACGTGTGTACATAGCCAGAGACTACAGAGGATGTCCCCTGACCACTGGAGAACTTCAGGTCCAAGGTAGAGGTTACAATGGTCAGGAAGTCAAAATGTGACGGAACTTAACTGGTCATTGGAGTTGAATGTGAAACCATCAGTTTCAACAAAATCTTGACAGATCCATTTAAAGTTCAGAGTCAAGGCGTTTCACCTCAAACCTGATTGCCAATCTAACATGTCACAGAAACTACACATTTTGGTCCACAGAAATTGTAGGGTAGTGAAGAGCCAGTTATTATTATGGTCTTTAATGAACCTGTGACTTCACTGCCTTGGTAACAGACTACAGTAAAGTGAAGTTATTGGAGATATGAGATGCTGTTTTCCTCACTGTCAGCATTGGAAAAGAGTGAGTTAGGAGCCTGGGGGAAAAAAGCACCCCCTTTGGCACACGTTCTCTTTCTGGTTAGAACGCCCAGAGTGTACCTGTAAAACAAGCAGTGGTGCGACCTTAACCTTTTATGAAAGCAACTGTTGGGACAAGTGTAAAGAAGCCCATGTACAAGTGTGTGTGTGTGTGTGTGTGTGTGTGTGTGTGTGTGTGTGTGTGTGTGTGTGTGTGTGTGTGTGTGTGTGTGTGTGTGTGTGTGTGTGTGTGTGCGTGCGCGCGCGTGCGTGTATGTGTGTGAGTGTCTGCCTGTGTGTGTGTGCGCGCGCGTGCGTGCGTATGTGTGTGAGTGTCTGCCTGTGTGTGTGAGAGAGAGAGGGAGTGTGTGTATGGGTAACAGTGCACTTTTCTGCTCTTTGGTGGTGTTTATGCTCAGGCATTGTACTACAACATTTTCTTTGGCTTTCAGCTTGAGATTCACCACAAGCAAGACGTAGCCTGCCAACACAAGTGTTTCCTCAGCTGGAGGATAACCTCCACCATATCTCTCCCTTTCTCTCTTTCTTCCTCTCTCTCCTCTCACAGTGTCTGGCTTCTTTGCTTGATTGCTTGCACTTTCATTGTTCTCTCTCTCTGTCTGCCTCTCTCTCTCTATCACTCTCTCTTGTACCTCTTCTTTCCTGTCTGTCCAGTCGTTGTCCTTCATTTTCAGATTACTCCTAACTCCTTTCTTTTGTCTCCTCTTTCTCTGAACTTCTATCTTTCGCTTCCTCTCTTCATTAATAAATGTCTCGCAGGCCATTTGTTCATGTGCCGTTGCTGGGCAAGACTCAAAGAGCTGTCAGGATGGAGGAGGAAAAGAAAATACATTCTCTTGTAATCAAGCTCATCCAGGAAATTGTCCTTATTACAAATCTAATGACCTCAGCAGCAATCAGAGCGAGATCGCATTCATGCATGCAAACTGCCTTATATGTCTGGGCTGGTTCTGCCTCTGTGGTGTTTACACAGTAATGTACAGTAATTAAATAAACAGATTGTGTGGTTATGTGGAGAATGCAGATAAGGAGAGACTTGGTGAAGTCTGGATCTTTTTTATCACCCCCTTTAAGGCTGGTGAGCCAAAAAAGTGTTCAGTAAAATAAGTTTATTCATTGAAAATATGACTTATAAGTACTTCAATAAAAATATACGCCTGGTGAATGAGGGGAGAAGGCCATTAATTTCTGGACTAAAATGCCAATGGGTGTACGCTCATAAGGAGTGTGTTTGTCAGTCAGTCCTGGATGGATATCAAAGCCCAGCCGGCACGGAAAGGTCAAAGGTGAGGGGGACTTGACCCCTGAGTGCGGCATACTTCACATCTGTACAGCAGCTTTCCGAGTCCGCACTCCGCACACCTCTCAGGGACACTCTTGCCCACGGTTCCTCAGTTGTATCCAAGCGCTGGTGTAAGAGGAGTGATTGATGTGTGTTCTGTTGTCGTTTGTTGTTGTTCTTACATGGAAACCGTTTTTAGGCTAAATTTGTGGCTGAAGCTCATGTACTTTGGAGCTGATTACTCAGAGTTTGCCGTCTAGCCGAAATGGATAACGCTGGGCTTAGTAAGCAGTGTTTTTGTTGACTTTTGCAGTCAGGCAGCGTTGACTATTTTGCTAATTGCTTTTATCTGTTGACTGAAGAATATGCAAAATCCAGGTGATCCAAGACTCCAGGAATGGAGTATGGCATCTATTTTCTGAACCTGGACTGACCATAACTGCCTGGAAATGTTAGTCAGCCATTGTAGTCTCCATCTTGGCAGAGCCGAGTTCTTGCATTAAATTGGCTGAGCTTCTCTGCCGCCTTAAGATCTGTGGTTTGTCAAGAGCAGCCGTCTCACTTTGTCTCAATTTTCCTGGTCCCGTGTCAGTTCCGTGTCTCAGCTCAGTCATGGTAGATCGTGATCTATCACATGTGATGGCAGCTCCTGGACCAGTGTGTTTGGCAAAGCGCGCCGAACATATGCACGCAAACATGTTGGCTCTTTTCCCCCGTTCACCCCTCTGTCCTCTCTTACTCCCTTTCTATCCATCCTCGACTCTCTCTCTCTCTCTCTCTCTCTCTTTTCTTTCCATCTCATCTTGGGGTTTTGAGTGAAAGAGTGCTACGTGGCAACACCGAAGGAAAAAAGCCAAAGCAAGAGGCGCGAGACAAGCAAAAGGGGGGTGACGGCACTGGCTTTTGAAGTATGCCTCCAGACAAGGGAAGGGGGGGGGGGGGGGGAGGGGGGAGAAAGCAACATCAGAGTAGGTGTGGGTTTGAAAAAGGTTGGAGGTGGTGGTGGGGCGGCAGAAATCACCTGCCATAAAGAGGTCCAGAGGCGTGAGTAAGCGGTGAGCTATTTGTTCTGGTGCCTGTGTGGTTATGGGTCCTCAGGGACGGGCCCCCGCCGGGCCCCTCTGTGAGATGCGATCAGTGGGGATCACGCCACGGCCCGGCCCGGAGGTGGAACTAATGGGCCCAAGTGTTCACAGACATTGCTGAGGACCAGATGCCGCACTGAGGGCCTGGAATTTTCACACCACAGCCCCCAGAGAGAAAGAGAGAGAGAGAGAGCGAAAGAGAAGGGGAAAAGAGAGAGAGTGAACGTCAATGATTGAAAGAGATAGCTCTCACGTGCAAACCACCTTGATGCTTGAATTATTTTTCAATTAGTCAAGCTTACCTATCTGTGTTCACACATGTTTATTATACGAATGATATACATCAGAGACAGGAACTTGATATAGAAAATGTATTTACCCAGACAGCTTAGACTTTCCCTCTCATGCTCACATACACTGAGACACACAGGCACACAGTTTTTTTTTTTTTTTGCTTTTTTTCACTGACGTGCACGAGATGGGTGAAGCACACCAATAAATTTGGCTCCAGCTAATGTCTATCTCTTCCATATGATGTGCCTGTCCCTGTAAAAGTCACGCACACGCATCTTGGCGCGTTGGGTCTCGGCTGTTACCGACTCCTTTGTCAACCGTACGAATCTGACGTCTTATTCAAAGAGCTTAATGATTACCATACCGCTGTTGCAGTTGCTGCGTCGTAAATCCCCTCGTAGGTGACAGCATGATTAAAATGTGGGTCACCCTGAGCTAGAGGAGGATGGAGAGGGGTGATGACCTGAGTAATGAGGTGAAGTCCAGTTTACAGTCATTTCTTTGTCACAGGTCAGCGACTTCAATTCCACAAAAACACCTCCAGAAGCCAAATCCTGCAGATGTTATTATTTCATCTTTTCAGTCGTTTGACAGCACAAATGGTGCGGCCCATGATTGATTACTTGTGTATAGATGCTTCGTAGCGCTTGTAATCCAGGCTACCGTAGATCTTTTGGGGAACAACGAAAAAAGTGTGCAACTGTCCAGAAACATGGAGCTTGCATGATCTCTGTTGTTTTCTGTGTTGAGACAAGAGTTGAGCGATGCCTTACTGGCTGGTTTGGAGCGGGCACAGAGCCAATTCTGGGCAAGGCTTTGCCTGCTGCTTGCTTTAATTTGGCTTTGATATGCCTACATTGTTTTCCCCTCCTCGTCATCCCCCCGTACATTTGTTTCATTTTTACACACTCCAGGTCAGTGTTTCCACATAAACAAGACTCTACAATGGTGTTTGGCAACGTCATCTGGCAGGATTTGAAATATTTCGATACTGGGCTTTTGGCTCGGCCAAGCTCGGGTCAAGAGTCAGTTTATAAGCTTAAAAGTAAAATGCTTTATGGCACTTAGAAGTCTAGCGACGCAGACTTGCGTTCCATATGGCACTGCGAAACTGGAGTGAATTAACGTAAAATTTTGAAGGAAAAAAAAAAAACCCTCTACTACTTGGACAGATGTTAATGACTTTAATGCATAAATTACTCCCATGAGGTGCTCTGCACTGAAAACATTTACATTTGGCAGAGCTGTGGCATAGCTCGCTGTTGGGGCGACCAGCTTTTCTATGAAATGCACTCTGAAAAGCAAGCTTCTGAATGGTGTGGGGGAATAAACCCAATCCCATGTGAAGTGTGTCTGGACATCCCTGGAATCTTCATCTATCTGGAGCGGAAAGCTGGATCGCAGATAGTGACGCCACCCTTTCCTACCTCCCCACATTCCTCTGGATGACTTCCGCAGGTTTCCATGAGGATCAGAGAACAAAGTGGCCCGACACGCATCCTCCATGAGAGGGGACCGGGACAAGCCCTAGTCCCATGTGTCCACTCGGAGGAGATTTCAGAGGACCAGAAGTGGTCCAGCAGAATCCGGTGACTGTCCCTCAGAAGTTCAGTTTAAGAGGCCAGTTTGACGCAACAAAGGCAGCTCAGTAGAGAAAGGAAGAGGAGAGGAGGAGAATGAAGGATGTCAGTGCTCATCTGCGGTTTTCATCCCACTCAGACACTTGTTTGCCAAAAACACCCACATCTGCGCGCGCGCACACACACACACACACACAGAGAGAGAGAAAGTGTCAGAGAGAGAGAGAGACTGCGCACACAAACACACATACACACACAAACATACACACACACACAGAAAGTGAGAGTGTTCTGAGTATGTTCTTTCAGATACTCCTACGTTGTGTGTACGTTTGAAATGGCTATCATCTGCATCTGCACTCTTCACTATGTGATAATGTTTCAGGCACATTCACACACACACACACACACACACATACGCACACAGAGGGAGAGAGAGAGAGAGAGTGGGAGAGAGAGAGAGAGAGAGAGAGAGTTTCTGCTGAGTCCCTGGGCTGGAGGACACCTCTCGCTTTGTGGTAATGCTTCAGGCACACAAGCCAGACTAACTGCTGTGTACTCAGAGGATGTGGCCCTCAGCTCCTCCTTCTTGTGTCTCTGTGAAATCCCAGCAGGAAATGTGGAAGAACACACACACACACACACACACACACACACACACACACAAAACAGAACTGTGGTGGTCCAGGCGATGTCACTCTGAGGGCCTTGTGTAAATATCCCACTGTGGGCTTCTTTATGTGTCTGTCTTACTTGTTCATGTAGTTAAGTATACTTGCACTTTTAATATACAGTAGTTAATGTGAGTATTTTAATAGGGAGTGTCTACTCAAAGCCGTTGACACACAGTGTTCACACATACTGTAGATGTACAGCATGCTTGGTTATAGTTATGAGTTGGTGGGTACATGCATGAACATTTTCCATGCTGCGTAGTTGTCTGTGTGTGTGTGTATATGTAAATGATGTGTGTCTAACAGAGAGTGTGAGAGAGGGTGTATGTGTATGTATGTGTGTGCTTGTGCATGTGCGTGCATGTGTGTGCGTGCGTGTGTGTGTGGAAGGGTATCCCTCAGCTCTTTCATGAGGAGAATCTGCTCACTGTCTGCTGACAAAGCCTGCCATTTCCTACACACACACACACGTCATCATTTCCCTGGAATGTTTATCTCTTTCTGTCCTCTGTCACATGGGTGACAGACACATATGGGAACTATTACTACATCCTTCATTCTCTCGCACACACACAAACACACACATACACACACATACACATACACACACACACACACACACACACACACACACACACACACACACACACACACACACACACATGCACACACACACGCATACACAAATACACATGCATACATGACACAGCCAAGGTAAAGGGTGTGACAGTGGACCATTTTGTCAACCTGCTCCACCCCCTGAAACACTAATGACAGTCATCAGCGAGGCTCCTGTCAGCCTCTTGTCACGGAGATACTGCAGAGCTCACATGGGTGTCCTGTCCGGGCAGGGCGGGGCCCCGAACTCGCGATATGATGGAAGCAGACACATCACTCCTCAGCGAAAGGGGAACCGTAATATCAGTTTGCCATGACATTTATGGCCACAGTGTGCAGACCAGACACATAAAATATATTCAGGGCATAAAAAACGGGTACAGGCTTCAAGGCCATAGAACATATGTTCTTGCACTAGAGACTGGCATTTGTTTTAATCGAATCTATTGAACAAATGCGAATGACTTAGAGGCGCTTTTTTTGTATTTGGATGATATTGTTGTTTGACTCACACAGAATGAACTATAAAACTTGGAGCAGAATATTCCCTGTAAACAAATGAGGGGACCCAACTATGCTCTCAACCGAAAACACTATTTCTATGAGAGAGACACTTTTTTTTGTCTTGATCTATTCGGGATCTGTTGCATGTCATGTACCAGGAACAAAAGCCGACATCCTGCCATCAGCCTGTTTTAATAAAACTTGTTTTAGAGGCACTCAGGAATTGGCTGGTAAAAGCATACGGAGTCTTAAGATTAGGAATATCATTCGGCTCTTCAGGAGACCACAAGGCTTACATGATTGCTTGCCTTGCCATGCTGTTCTTAAGTCTTTGAAAAGTACCTGTATCTGGCAGTGCAGCAGAACATTTTCAATCTTCCTCCTGCAGGGTCCGGGCTTAGAGGCGTGCTTGTGGGTTTGGCCGCCCCACTCCCAGGCCCTCAGATTGCAGGAGGCATGGTGTGCTTCATGAAAGGCAGAGGTCTGGAATTGGTCTTCTGCTCAGCCGGTCAGGTTCAAAAGATAACACCTGACCCCCGCACCCCTGCGTGTGTCTGTGTGCGACTGCCCTGCGTGACACTGGGTTTGATTGCTTTTTGAGCACTTATTTCCTTTATAACGTTTTTATTTCGTGATATATATATTTATTTATTTTTTTTCTCCCCTCCCTGCCTCACTTGGCATGGAGGGGACACATCCTAATGCCCAGTTGTCAAGGTTACAATGAACTGAAAGCAATGGTAACTGGTTTGATGGCTTTATACGGAGCACGGCTCAGAGGTTCAGGTGCCAAATGGAACAAATGAACAGGGATGAGATGTAGGGTAGAAAGATTGTGATGATGACAGCCCCTGGCATTTGCATAATATGGCACCAATATGTCAAAACACAGATTGCCTCAATAATGTCTTAGAACATTTTGAGGAAGGAACTGAACGTAAGTAGCTATGTTCATAAAATCTCTAGGTTAATACTGACATGATGGAAACAGATTTAATGTCTTTGATAATTATTAATGACGTGCTTTTATGTCAGAACCAGATTTGTGAGTTGGAGGAGACTAAACCTTCTGTCATAAAAAGTGTTAGAGATTTCAAAGGGCTATTAACAGCAATATTAGTAGACAGACTAACATACGGTATCTGAATGCCAGAACATTGCTCATAAAACGTAGCATTTTAGTCTCTTCACTGGCTGCTCAAACCTTTCGAAAACAGTGTTAACAGCCTTAATGTCTGTTACAGCAATACGAATCCCAAATGTAGCCTGAGTCAAGGACTACTTTCCTCAGTTGGCCCTTGATCTCTCTATAGGGAGTAATAGCAGGCAAGTGGCAATGGCAAAACCAGATTCATAGTTGTAAAAATGGAGGGACAGAATTTTAAAAGATTTTCCCCCCATTCATGTATTTTATTGATCCTTGTCACTGCACAGACCCTGGAAGGCATAGCGCCAACCCCAGACATTGAAATGTTAAAATCTCCCCAACTGGTTGGAATTGGCCATAGCCCGGTTTGCAGTGGTACAGTCCCGCCCTGGGCTTCGGGGATAAGTCTACTCTTCCTGACTCCACCATAGAGGCCACTTTCACCGCTTCCATCCAGGACCGAGTTGCATCTTTTTTGGAGGGGGGTTGGTGGGTGGGGGGAGGGAGGCACGGCTCCGCAGTGGGGATACACAAAGACTAGAGGCAGACGGTTGAAGGCGGAATGTGGGAGCCGCAGGGGCATTTATGTTTGGCAGATCCAGGTCGTGTTTGCTCAGTAAACCCAGGGGTCGGAGTGTGTATTGCTGCGGGGGGAAATGCCCGCATTGTTGGGCTGGGAGACCCTGGTGACGCGCCCTGCGACAGGGCCTCCAGGCAGGCAGGACTAGGGGGGAAACAAGAGCAGTGAAGGTCAGCTAATATAGCGGTTAATTCCACTTCCCAGTCCCCATGACACCCAGTAGGGGGTTTATTTGAAGATCCCAGACCTCCGAGCCACAGCGCACTTTGTTCAGTGCCTTCACTGAGTGCCTTCACGTCTGTGCCAACACTTGAGGATATTAATGTATTCTGATGAAATGGGCTGGCGAGAGATCGTTTGTGGCGTTTGTTTCTCTCTTGGTGTGTGTGTGTGTGTGTGTGTGTGTGTGTGTGTGTGTATTTGTCCAATTGGGAAAATTCCACTGCTCCAAATCATTCTGTTGTTTCTTTCAGTCCCCTCATTCTTTTGCTTTTCCTCCTTTCTCTAAAGTTAGCTCAAGAACTCTAAACTACAACGAGAACATCACGACTCAAGGCAATTTTTGTTTTTCACTGGTCATACACATGCTATATCAACTTTCTTCTTTGGTCACACCAACACATGATTTGGGCACACTTTTTATACAATGTGCTATACTTATCCATTACATATCGTAGATAGCAACACCGACGTAAAGTTTGACAACTTAAACTTAGAGCATGATATCGAAAAAACAAATGTGTGACATTTTATCATATAGCCAGTGAGAAAAGCAATGCCACGTCAACACTGCAAGGTATCCTTCTTTCACTGTGAGCATCTTGAGCTGTATTGGTAGTTGGATGATACAGTATGTTGTATTTCATTGCAAGTCAATAATTCCATTTCGGTTTTTCTGACTTCCAATTTAAATCCATTCCAGTGCACCTGCTCGTGAAACATGGACACCCACAGGAAGCTAGTGTTTATTATTTTTTATTTCGATACAGCAAAAAAGACCAACATTTCAATATTGCATCTTCATCATGGGATGGGAGAGAAAGCTGGTAGTTCCCTGTTGAATTGAACTGTGAGCACTCACAGGTGCGCGAGGGGGGGGATGCCTTCAATCCTAGGCCTACTCTCAGTCAAATCATCAGTGGAAAACAAATATGTGGTATAAAATACAATCATCACAGAACAATGTGATAATAAATAGATAATTTAGACAATTACATTATAAATATCTCTTTGGCAATCTATCAGAAGCAGTGTGGATGCTAATGAAATGAAAGAATCCAAGTCCATTGACTTATATAGGAGTGTCCTGTTAGTTATTCTAAGGTTAAGGAACCAAACACCAAATTCATATCTACAGATGACACACCTTTTCAAATGTTGTCGATATGCTCCCACCCACAGTACAAATCAACTGAATGGAAATCAAAATGCTATTGCAAAATAGTGCTACTTGTTGGTAACATTTCACAACAAAGACACAACATAAAAGCAAAAATGTACGAGCAGCTACAGTAATTCTGCTTTAAGCTCACTGTGTGTGTCACCATATTACTTTGAGATCAATTCGACCGACTTACTTGGGTCTTGACCCAGTTTTAGATTTGTAATTCAGACTTGAATGGCTGCTCAATTGCACTTTTCTGAGTCAAAGGTATTTGTTTCCCAGTGTTCCAAGTGTTAGATCTCATTTCGAGTTCGATGTGGAGAATTCCAGAAATGCTCTTGGTGAAAAAATTCTCAAAGGTAGCTTGTAAACCATAACTTGCAGACACTAGTTGTGCTAACTAGTTAGTTTTACATAGTAGATGGGCTCATCATAAATAAAGATGTTCAGTAATTGTGTTCATCATTTAAAACCATGTTGATTGAAGTTTGTTCTTTGGCATTTGGTAAACATCACACTGCAGGCTTGTTTAGGCTACTTTGTTACATCACAGGAGAAGTAAATATGCAGCTAGAGACAACTTAGCCAGTAACGAAGAAAAGTTCTACTTTCAATCACAATGCAGACAAAATCCATATTAGATTCCAAATGTGCATGCTCTTTGCATAATGCATTTGTGATCCGTTTAATCACTGTCTAAAAGACCCCTGAACATGGGGCTTATTGGATTTGTTATATTTCATATGATCATTGCGTCTTTATCACTGATATATTTAGCTATGTTTCATAGCTCTTCACTAGTTATATCTGGAGGAAAGATTTGACAGAACAACAGAGCAAGGTCTTTGGCCTCTGACTGAGCGCTCATTAGCAGCGCTAGCCAATTCATTAGCGCGTCGTCTCAGCAAGTGTTTGCCTTAAAGTGGTGAAAGTAGTCCACTGAGGAGTGGTGGGGGGAAGAGAGTGAGCGAGGCAGCTAGACGTCGAAATGTATATAATGCATACCACCCCCCTGACCTAAGTGCCTTAATCCAGTGTGGAAATGCTAATGAGGTGAAGGCCATGCCATCCCAAACATCTCACTGTGCGCTCTCGGCTGCATGCAGCTGAAGGATTGGGTTCGCGCTCCTTCTGGAGGGGCTTCGCCCATGTGCACAAGAGCCGCCATTGTGCTGGAGTCTCGTAAGCCAGAAATAAGTGGGAAGTAAATGGGTGAGAAAGAGAGACGGGAGCGTGAAGAACCAAACCCGAGTGAAAAGACCAAGAGGGGAAGAGCGTAGGGAGAAGTGAAGAGGGTGCTGGTGTCAAACACTAAGGTCTCTTGTTTGTGTGGCTGTATCTATGTGTGATAAGGGTGGTTAATGGGAGAAAACCTGAAAATGTGATATGATTTAGCAATATCTATGTTTGAAAATCCTGTGGACTCTTGTAATAAGCCTCAGTATAGTTTGTTTTTGCGATAAGCAACTGTCAATGGAGGCACCGAAGATTCTCAACCAAATTCAGCAAGGCGTCCAAAGCATTGACGGATATTTAGGTCATTTCCAATGCTAATAAACCAGATATAAACCCTTTATTGGTTTATATCCAATGAAGATTTTTGATGGGGACATTTACAGTCTGACCTCGATGAACCAAATTCTCTCAAACATTCTATCTATAAATGGTGCTGCTGTGTTTCGGAACAAAGAGGTTGGTGGGTCAGGCAAACAGTATTTTCTCAAAGGTCTTGTCCCAATGCCATGAGGACCACATTCTCCTCTGATGTTAGACCTTGAGGCACATGATCTTGGGTATTGGGGGCCTTTTGGGGGGCAACATCAACGAGCAGGGCAACTATTCTACAGTACATTTGTCAAAGAGCAAAGAGTGCTTGACAAATATGTTTGGTCTGCCGAGAAGACACTGGACGGTGTTGTTCTCGTCTGAATCGGCCATGCCGAAGGCAAACAAAAACGGCATCTGAGATGGAGCCCGGGATTTGCGCTGGGTTAATGACTCAGATCAGGGGTCCAAGAGGATCCCAGCAGAAGAGAAGAGAGAAAGGATCTTGATTGCATAAAGTTTTATTGAGACAGAAAAAAAAGGGAAAAAGTGAGAAATAAAAGAGAGATAAAGAAAAGAAAGAGGGAACGAGGGGCCACTAGAATCCCCGGTGGACAAAATCCAGCTTTTGGTGGCCTTGTTTTGATGGCTTTCAAAGTGCCTCCCATGCTCATAATGAAAATGTGAAGTCTTTTTTAAAAAAGTGGTAAATGAAGTCTTTCTCTCCGAGTCAGTGGCCCTCGAGCGCGGGGTGAGAAAGAGCGAGGGGGCAGGCAGATTAGCTTTTGGGGGTCCCCAGGGGACCCCTGCTCGTCAGCAGCATCGGGGGGAGGAGGATGGTGAGAGTTTCTCAGGGTTGGGTATCTGTACTCCCCCGTCCACCTCTGGTTCAGTTAATCCACTCGTTGACAAATCAGGAAAGAACTTGAAGTGGTTTGTGTGGAAAGTTGCTATTATATAACTGCAGAAAGCACCACAGGATTGTGGCCCACAAATGAGTTCTACCTGAGTCTAGTTAGACCTCAGGGGGGTTCTTTTCAAGGAAATGGCCCAAAAAGAGTGTGTTGAGATTGTATGTCTTATCTATTTCCGTTTTTGTGCTTTACTTTGTATTTCTAGTGGCCTGTTTATTGCACAAATCCTTCATCATTCTCGGGATGCAAGAGCACTGGCATCAGAGATAAAATATTTAACATATGAAGTTAAAACTATATTGTGGATATTCCTTTACTGGGGAATTCTGCTATTCTCCAATTTAAACATTGATTGTGGCATGTGAAGATGTACAGTAAGAGGATGTTCATGGATATTGATTTAACATAGAGCTACTGTATAGTGACGGAATGGTCAAATGCTGGTCTTGGGGTAACAGTGGGACTGGGTGTAGCGTGGCTACTGAACATGCAGTCTTTCAGGCAGTAGACAGCAGCTGTGGTCTGTTGGGGTCCAGCCCTTTCCTGTTGCGTGCTCTTGCAGGTTAAGAGTTCATTGTTTTAGGAAGCGGTCTGATGACTGCTAACTGGGATACAATAGAGGGAGTGTGAGTGGGAGTAATGTTTTAGGGAAGTGTGGGACTGTGAGTGTATGTGTGTGTGTGTTAGTTTGACATTAACCATGACCTTGATGTGCAACAGTAGGGCAAGCAGTTTCTTGTCAGTCTCAATTGCACTGCGTTGCTGAACTCAAGTGTGTTGTACGTTTGTAAAATTTATATT
The DNA here is from genome assembly GCF_963854185.1 of Sardina pilchardus. Classification (NCBI taxonomy): domain Eukaryota; kingdom Metazoa; phylum Chordata; class Actinopteri; order Clupeiformes; family Clupeidae; genus Sardina; species Sardina pilchardus. Next base: position 15,629,126 of record NC_084996.1, on the reverse strand, counting down.
TTATATTATTACATTGGTATTTTATATTCTGATATGTATATTTTAGACTTGTTTTGATCCAAGACTAGGATCAAAGGATGAGGACGAGGATTAGAGGATAATGAATCAGTTCTAACATTGAACCTGTGCTTACCTGTGCTACCACCATGTCTCTTAACACTTGAACTACATTTCTGTAAATCTTCTTTGATCTTTTCCTCTTCCTATTTAGCCCTCTCTAATGTTGATTTCTGATTTGGGTTTTGCCCATATGATTTTAGTTTTGAGTTGTGTTAGTATATAAAGAGAGGAAGGCATTAGATCGTTTAAGTTTTCTGTTCAGTACTGACACATGGAGAGTGAATGAGCTCCCTCTCCATGAGCAGCAACATCAACACCACTTTTACTGACATACATTTGCACAGCTCAGTCTTTCAGTCTAGGTTTTGAAATAGATGTCTAGTACTCTCTCTGGCATGTACAATGTTTAAAAAGATTGACCTCTAAATGTCTTCAGTAGCTCTTGAATTTCAATGCTGTTGTTTACTACGCTGACATTCCGTAGCCCACAATAGTAAGCTTGAATAATGAGGAGCAAATGAGAAGATGAATGATGGTGCAAACACTGGTGTTTTCAATAAATCAAATCTTTTGTTATAGCCCACATGTTATTGAAATACAACTGGTGTCAACTGGCAAATATTTACACCGTGGCCGCCTGTGTGAAACTACTTATCCCTGGGTAACACAGGGTTTATAGTAAGGACAAGGCTAAAGGAAATTAGATTTCTTTCACAAATGCACTGCAGGTTTGGGTCGTTCCTGTCAAGCAAAGGAAATCACTGTAAGTAGGTGTTGGCTGAAACTTTGCTTTGTCTGTAATGTAATTGTGGAAATACAAGTCTGGACATAGACATGTATTTCATTTTTTTTGCTATACAAACTAGTGTGCATTCAATTGGCATGCCTACCCTCTTGAACCCAAAGGGTATCTCCATGTCATCAGTTGCATGTGCACACTGTGTAGTTGTGGTATGTGTTATGTTAATCTTCATTCTGTCTTCCTAGTCCTGGGATCTGTTGTTGATGCAGTAAACTTATTCTAATCAGTTTATTGGACTTTCTCTTTCAGTCGTTCTGCTAGTGTTAATCACTTTCATCTCAATATTGTTTAAAAATAAAAGAAATGACACATTTTTCACATCATTAAATATATCCATTTATGATAATCATAATATATTAGTATGCATTACAAGACAATACACAACATTTTCGCCCTGGACACAGCTAAACATTCTTTACTGTACAGACCAACTATGAACAAATGACAGGTCATCTTCAAATATCAGAACACATGATGAATTCTCCAAATACTAGGAAAATTTGTCTCAATATAAAAGGTATGTTGGCATCACTCACAGGACCAAACAGTCAATGTATGACTCCAGTTTCAGTTCGGTAAATGAGGGCGAATGATCGGTTTCATTCAGTGTGTGTGTGTGTGTGTGTGTGTGTGTGTGTGTGTGTGTGTGTGTGTGTGTGTGTGTGTGTGTGTGTGTGTGTGTGTGTGTGTGTGTGTGTGTGTGTGTGTGTGTGTGTGTGTGTGTGTGTGTGTGTGTGTGTGTGTTTGTGTCTGGCTGTGTTTTCTGGGTGTATGTGCCTGTCTGAATTGTAATTCAAAGATTTTTTTTTATCTTTCTCTAAAATATTCCTGTCAATAAATGTAAACAAGGATAAAAGTTAGTGTTCTGTATGCCCACTTATTAAATCTATGGTTCTTAAACCTCAGGTTAATAGCATGTGTATACAATCTAGTTAATGTCTTACAAAAAATAACTATACATCTATACAATTAACAAAATGAACAGAGCAGTATCATCAAAATAAAAAAAAAAGAAAATGTAAAGTACCAAGTCACTTTTAAAAAATAGACATTTACACTTCATAGATGTTTTTTCCATGAGGGCAAATTAACAATAGGAATGCGGCTAAATTTGAGGGTTTGACTGAATTACCACAAATTCAGGAACATTATTTTTAACCAACCACAGCCATATGCCTTAGTAAAACTAATTTTATAAGAAAGAAATGGATTTGTTTAATAACCATGCATTTGTTTAGGATTACCACATTAAAGAATGTACAATCAATTTGAAATTCAACTTGAAGTAAAACAATGCACAGAAAAGGACACTCTAGGTGTATATCTACAATAAATTTCAGCTTATAGGCCTCTGAAGTTTGAATACTTGTGACGGCTGCTAATACCAGCTGGTTTAGGTCTGATTCTGGCTGCATGTTAGATTTATGATTTATAGTCATGTGAAGCAAAAGGCATTTTCTCCTCATACCAGCAGAGAATTGAGGTTAGATGCTTTGCTTATTCTTTCTATTAGATCCATGTTCCGGTATCTGTGTTAGCAAACAGTTACACAAGAAAGCACACAAAGCTTAAACCACACATAAAAATATTAAGTAAAGAATGGACGGTGACCCCCCTGTCTAATTCACTAGCTGCTCCTCAAATCTATGAGATATGATTATAGAAATGATTGAACATGAACCCCCCTCCCTATTATTTTCCCTTTGAAATGGAATGATGCCTTGCTCAGACATGCACTTCATCGATCATTTAAAGGCCAGAGAAAATGAGGCCATGTTTTTATGAATTTCAGCCACACAACACAAATGAGTATTTTTCCCCCTGGTAGGCCCTGGTTGTATAAGAAAATGAAAAGAAAACATGAATGTTACTGGTGAGGTATTTGTGAAGTTTTAACATTAAGGCACAAAAGAAATGTGATGGACTCTACTTCCATACCCATCCTAACCCCCCCCCCCCCACAGTTTTACCAATGTGAGCAGAAACCACAGCAAAACCACGGCTTGATGAAGAGTTTAGTGTGTTGACACTTCTAGTGGCAAGTGGTTTACACCGTTTCACTGGGACTCGACCAAGGAAAACAGTCAACCGAGACTGCTTCAACCACCAGCTCTTCTCGGTCACCTTAACTCTAAGCAAAATTACAAAATACACATAACAAGAGCCAACTTCGACTCTGACATGAGATACAGTAGCTTGTTTTTTTTTGTAATGCTGTCTTTAAAAAGATAACAGACTGGTACAATCAATAACACCTATTGTGAATGAAACACAAAGGACTTGTACATAGTATTTTATATGCCAGGTTAGGTGCAAACTTTGCAAATCCACAATGAAGAAACAACCCTTGAAGGACAACAGACTGCAACACTGGGCTCCTTCACAAACAATCCTAAAGATGAGGAAATGGAGGGAAAAAAAACATTCGCTTATAATATTGTCAGTATGCCTCTACACAGGGTAGCAGCACTCCAGTTCTTTTAAGCCACGACATCATCATCATCTCAATCCTATCTATGATATCTCCCTCTTCCTTTATTTTTTCTTCATACTTCACACTTTTTTTGCTCCTTCCTTTTTGCCACCTCACCCCTCTCTGCCAGACAAGGGGCCTAGCACTTGCCCCTCTTGTCTCGTTGCTGGAACTTGCGGAGGCGTCGCGCCCACAGGTCCTTCCAGGGGATGAGCAGGCTGCCCTTGTCGGCCACCACGCCGCTCTGCCCACGGGAGTCGTCCTCGTCGGAGCCCAGCAGCAGGTACTTGCGGCCGGGCTTGATCTTGGGACAGCGGCAGGCCACGTCCTTGGCACGCACCCACAGCAGCTGGTCCCCGCGTCGGATGCGCTGGCCACCCTGCTTGTACACGGAGATGACGTTGATGGTAAACTTCCACCACTCGCCGGCCTTGTCACCCTTCAGCACGTGGACTTGAAGCGCTGCGGAATGGAGACGGACGGAGCTTAGGACACCATTAAAGCTGTTTGACAGTCTTATGTCAATATTTCGCGAATGGCCTTATTTTAACCTAATGTCGTTTGAAGAGAACAAAATAATTTTTCGAGACGAGAAATAAATAATTGCTTCCAGTCTTTCTTTCCATGCACGTATTTTTGAAAGCTGTTGGCTGAAAACTAAACATTTCATCCGAATTGATGTTGGCATTGACCAATATAAACATCAACTGTGCTCTTGGCTCTGGAACATCCGATTTCACATTTTAACAAACCTTTGGCCAACAAACGACCACAAATCCTTGGAAAACAAAAATAAATTCAATGTCTTTGAACTTTTAGCACAGATAGCCCGCAGATGGGCTCATTTTGCAGTGTGTTTCTGTGCTCCTCACACTCACGGACCTCCAGTCCAGCGACTAAGCTACCCACCAGAGGCAGTGCGGTCCCTGAGAACGAGCTTCTCCCTCCGCCTCTCCCCCTTCGTTCCTCCTCCATCACTAACCTTTGACCCCGGTCCATTATACTGCCCAGCGTGCTTGGTATTGCGGCTACAGTTGCCATAGTGCTCCCGGTGTAAAGACAATGAGGGACCGCAGAGAGCATTTAAATGTGCCCCTCCCAGCCAAGTGGGACTCGCTATGATGTTTGACTACAGTGGACGTATCCTTAGAAACGCTTTCCTGCCCTCCACCGGCACAGTTTTTAAGGAGGGGGAGAGAGAAGGGGGCATGACACATGATACTACTCCGGCGCTCGGGATATGAATGAGCAGCCATGCTTAAATATCCACAAGCCAAAGCAGGGTACGAGGTGGTGAATGCAGGAAGGTGAATGAGGTGAAACTGTATATTAAGTGTGCAAGGGCCGCATTGGCGCATAATGCCCGCGGGAATTCTATTTAATGTAGACGGAGTAAAAAAAAGCTTTTCAAACATGTGTGATACCTTCCCTCAGGCGTCGCCGTGTATTTTTTTCACTCACTGTGCATCATAATCAGGTGAGATTCCTTTGTAGTTCCAGAGAAAACTCTGGGTTACTGGGGTTTCAACGTGGCAATACATTCTGGAGGTGGATTTATAAAACTAAGGCCAGAATCTACCTCAGGCACAGGGAATGCAGGCTGGATGGCTTTAGACTTTAGGGCTATTTCTGGGAAAGAATGGAAATGATGCCCGTCAACAGACTGTTTTTTTTAGGAGACTTTATTGTTTGCCTCCAGATGCATGCATAGGAGTCAGGACAACTGCATTCTTTTTTGGTGAACTGGAGGTTATGTCATAAATGGTAGAAACGTTTCTCTCCTTCTCTCTCTTGAGCTTCACCCACTTTTTCTTCTCTCCAAAATCTTTCTCTGTTTTGCTCTCTCTGTCTCTTGCTCTCTCTCTCTCTCTCTCTCTCTCTCTCTCTCTCTCTCTCTCTCTCACACACACACACACACTCTCTCATCCTCACGCCTGCTGAATGACAGCTTCCCTCTCTTAGAGATGGGCCATTATTTCCCTGCTCCCACAAAAGCAGCTTGGAATGTTCTGATTGAACAGCAGAGTGAGCAAATTGCACACAATTTGAGAATGAGAGCAGGGGCGGGGGGGGGTTGGAGTGGGGGAGGAAGGGGGGGATGGGTGCAGAAGAGGAAAAAAAGACTGTTGGGTCTGAGTCGAGCACACAGTCTCACAGCCCATGCCATTCACTCACAAAGAGTCCCTGGGCTGGAGCCGACTTGTTCGACCAGAGGAATAAAGAGGATGTGTGTGTGTGTGTGTGGGGAGATGGGATTGGGTGAGGGGGGTGTGAGGAGAGAAAGGGAGCCGGTTGGGAGGGGGGGTGTCACACTATTTATCTTCCCAGCCGCAGAGAGCCTTCCAGAGGAATCTTGACGTGTTTTCGACCTCATGAGCAGCACCCGGGGGCCTACTCCCGGAGTCCTCTCCCCTTCCAAAAGAAGCGGCATGAGAAATGCTCTCTCGTGTCCACATTGGGCCTGCCTTTCTCTCTCTCTCTCTCTCTCCCTCTCTTTCTCTCTCTCTCTCTCTCCCTCTCTCCCACCTCAGTGCCAGTCAGCTGGAGGTTATGAGCGCGAATTGTCACAGTCAGCACCTCTCGGTCTACAGCGGTTTGAGGCATGAGTGACAGACAGCACAGGCGACACTCTGGTGCAAACTCGCTGTGCCGTGTCGAGGAGCAGAGGGGCAGATCAGTGGCTCTCGATGTCAGTAGCGCGGCTGCGATCTGTAGCCCCTGAGGCTGGGGCCCTTGTCCTGACAGAGTGAGAGGGGCCGGGGCCCAGAGTACGCCACCCCTAAACCCCCCTCCTCCCTTCCATCCCACCCCGGGGGAGGACATGAAAGCAGCTCCCTTTTCTTCTCCGCTGGGGAGGGCAGACAATGAGGTACATCCACAAGATCACATGATCACAGTCAGACATGAAGCATGTGGGACAGTCACAGAGAGAAAGTGAGAGAGAAAGAAAGACAGAGGGCAAAAAAGAGAGGAGGGGAAAGAAAAGGAGGGGAGCACAGAGGGCTGCCAAGTCTCCCGCTGGGTCGTCTCTTTCTGGGCGATGCGTGAGGGGTTGACTCGCACGCCGCCGAACAAGCGGCACCTAATCAAATTAGTGCGCCTAATTACAGCGCTGAGGCCCCCCGCACTGCCCCTGCTGAGCTGATCACACACACACACACACACACACACACACATGGGCCCACACACACAAACACATGCTCACAGAAAGACAGGCATAACTCACATACTTTCACATATTATGGGGAAACACACCCATTGTTAAAGAAAATGTCAATACATTGGTTGTGAAAACACAAATACACACACACACACACACACACACACACACACACACACACATACGCATACACAAATTTGTGCACAGTGTTCCAAACCACATGCCACCCATTACCCGTTTGATTTATTGTCCTTTTGATGAAGTTGAATGTCAATGCTACATTTTGCCCCATTATGTTCACTGTCGTCTTAGCTACAGACAACAATGAAAACAATTGTTAACGCATATTTCTGCTCTCCCAGTGCCAGGGCAGCTGTCCCCTCGAGTGCTCCCCCCCCCCCCCCCCCCCCCAGCACCTGATGCTCCGCTATAGGGTTGCCCCAGGACCACACCCCTGTGTTTGTAGTGCAGGACCTCCCGAATGACCCCCATAAACCCTCACCCCCAACACACACATACAGTAGACTCACACAACACACACACACGCACACACACATACACACGCACACACACACACACACACACACACACACATACACACACACACACACACACACACTGACACACACACTGACACACACACATTCACACACACATATACACGCAACAAATTCAAAGATAAGAGTTGGACAAGTTTAAAGGCTTCATCACAAAGACAAGCATCACACACAAGATGATAGCTAGCTTTAAGAGCTTTAGTTCTGTCTATCAGAGATAGAGAGAGAGGGATAGCTAGCTTTAAGATGATAGCTAGCTTTAAGTGCTTTAGTTCAGCCTGTCAGAGAGAGAGAGAGAGAGAAAGAGAAGGAAGCTCTGGCACTGTCTTGCCCAGGGACAAAACAACCCTCTGTTTATTCATTCAGAAAAAGAGGTGCATTTTCACTGATTATCTGCAGACCAAAAAAAAGAGTCTGCTGTGTTTTCTAAACACTAGAAAACAAAAACAACTTTCTTGGCCCAAAGTTTAGAATTATCCACAATGTGAATGAAGATGACAGCTGGGTTACCGCAGACGGGCTACATTAATCTCTCTGTTTTTGTTTTTTTCATCACTCGTCTGCAAACGAGGAAAACAGAGGACTCCGGGATTGCTTTTTTTATTTACTTGGATGCCGTTAAAAGTACCTCTGACTTGTGTCCCTTGTGCCACTGGTTGATTGATGGGGCTCTGTGAGCCTGAGTGTGTGAATGTGACGGGAGACACAGTGAGATGTTTACTGACTGTTCTGAGCTTCTCCTCTGACTCTGCTCTGTTTCCTCATTGTAGGAGACATGCTTCTGAGCAACACATTTTCCAGTAAGGCAGTTAACGCAATTTCAATGTCTCTTTCAAGTTAAGTGGTAAGAGCCAAGTTCTACTACATCCTTCAAAGCAAAACACAGGTATCAAATACTGTTTATATGTGATTTGAGAGTCAGGTGCTCTCAATTTTTTTTTTTAGAATTGCTGAACAGACCACAAGTAACAAGTAATCTGAACAAGGAATACATTTGGATGTGGTGGGCATATCCTATTATGAACATCGTAGAGAGAATGACATTGTGGTTTAGGTCAGATGATTTTCATATGCCTTGCTGTCTTTTCTCTGGGAAAGCGGAGGGAGATTTTGGCTTTCCTGACATGAAAAATAATACTGAGAGGATGGCATTGATGCAGACCTGTGCTGTTGACTCAGCTCTCCCATAGAGCCTTACGCACACAAAACACACAGACACACAGACATGCACATATGAAACACAAATACTCTCACACACATCAAACAAACACAGACTGACACACATGCCCACACAATCTCACAAACACACACATTCAAGCACGCTCACACACACACATACACCACACACAAACACACATACTGTACCCATGTGGTCATGCGGTGGGGAACCTCACTTGAATGCGTGGGAGGGGTGATTTGTTCTGTGGTTTAGGAGACACAAATCCGCTGATAGGGTATCCCCACTGTAATATTGCTATGATTAATGAGGACTCGGAAATCCATGGAGAGAAACTATATGCGGGGGCATGGCAGCTACACACAGGAGGCAGGACAAAGAAACTCTATCTCTATCTATGTGAACATGGACTGGAGCCTGGGAAAAAGTGTGCCATGGCCAGTCCATAATGCCATTCACGTTTCTCCCTCTTGTTTCATTTTGTTTCTCTCTGTTTCCCTTCATGTCATTCCCTGTCCTCGTCCCCTTCTCTCACTGCCTATGGGAGCTCATGGTGATTGTATGGAAGAAAGGAACTATTCCAAAGATTTAGAGCAGGACAGGCAATATTTGTATTCTTAAGGAAAGAATTGTTGTGGCCATAGGCCAGTTTCGACCTACATGTATACAACTCTCCTTATTTGTTGAAGGTGAGATTTTCTTTAATGTGATGGCAAGGATGTTGGTCTCCTGTTTGAAGTCAAATAGTTTGCTAGATGTTTTGGTGAAGAAATCGGAGATCCCACAATTTTCTGAATGTATATGGAAATCAGTGGTATGATTTGGTATCAAAATTCAGACGACAACAAGAACAGAAGGCAGAGCCAGCTGGGTGCCTTTTGGATCTATCCCTCACAGCAGACACACACACACACACACACACACACACACACACACACACAGTCTGCTGTGAAAGGCATTCAGCTACTTTCAGGTGGCGGAGAAGATTTCTGCATTAGTTAGGGCATATTTTGAGGACTTTAAGTTCTGCACAAGTAATTACACCACATCCTGGCAGCATTCGGAGGTTGTTATTATGGCTGGATGCACCATTTCACCATTGGTTTTCACTGTGGCAAAGGAGGTCATTATAAGGACATCAAAATGGGTTGTTGGAGGGGCAAGGCTGCAGGTTCTAAGCCTATATGGGGCAAGCACCCAGTTCTAAGCCTGTATGACATGACATTGCTGACAAGATCGACTCCATGAACCCATTGGCTGTTAGTCAAGTTGAACTCTGACATGGGCAAGTATGAAGAAGAAACCGAACAAGTTAAGAAGTGTAGAGGGGAGTACTTAGGCAGGTCGTACAGTTTCATATTCAGAGACTGAGGACAGGTTCATTAACTGTAATTGTGCATTAATTGTCAAGGCAATTAGATAGAACCTTCTTGCCTGGTAAACTCAAGTTGTGACTTAAAAAAAAAAAAAATGTTTTAAGGCCTTTGCCACGCATCAGGAGGCCTTTGTTTCAGTGGAGGAGAAATTTCAGAGAACTGCTAATAATATAGTTAGGAAATGGCTTGGGTTATCAAATTGTGTATTGTTTGCTGTAGCACTGTATGGAAAAGGAATTTTTGAGTTACCAATGACCTGCTTGGTGGAAGAGTTCAAATGTGCTGTGACCAGTCTGGAGATGATTCTGTTACAGTCATCAAGAACACTGCCCCATCAATGAAAATGAAAAAAATGGAATCCACGACGGGAAGCAGTTAAGCATGCTCAAGGCACACTGTAACATAGGGATATTGTGGGGCAGGTGCAGAGTGGAAGAGCAGGGTTTTTGTCAGGACGTCAATTGGAAAACCTGAGGTAAAGCTACTACAGCACAGGAGAAGAGACAGATGGTAACCTGCTTTGTTCATGAACAAGAAGAGGAAGCCAACAGAGGAGGATCAATAGCAGTGTCTCAAGAGAAGCAAGGGCAATGGGCGATGAACTGGCATGATGTTGAGAAGAGGAAGATCGTCTGGAGAACTATGGTGCATGGATACTAACCATATTACATTCATTATAGGAACCATGTATGATGTTCTTCCACCTCCACAGAATCTCAGTCAATGTGTTGTTGAAGACAGAACTTTAAGTTATTTATGGTACTTGTTGGTCTTTTTGTAATGTGTCCCAACCAATCATGACTGTGGAGGGAAGGTGGGTCCAGGATGCTAGACACCGCTTTTGAGACTTTTAGAGTCATGGGTCTAATTCAAGGAAATACCAGTGAAGGAAGGTGCCTGATTGATAACCTCAGTGAAATTCTCATGGAGGTTTCTCTGTTGGTGGTGATGTGTTTTTTTCTGTTTTGGTTCTTTGGTTAGGCAGTCAGTTCAGGCTACTGGTAGTGCATGTTGTGCCATGAAGAAGAGCTTTTACAGATCCCGGGTACAGCATGCAGTGTGTTTGTTACTGCCATGAGCGAATTGTGTATTATTGTACCTCGCGTCCTGTTGTGTAATATTAGATACGCATGTCCTGTGCTCAGGTCCTGTTGTGTGATATTAGATACGCTTGGGTGTTGCTTGGCCTCTGTGTCCCTTTACGGATCCCAGGTACAATATGACAAACTGCCACAAGCCAATTATGCATTGATTTTGAATCTCACGTCATGCTGTGTGACATTAAATGGACATTAAATTTGCTAATCGCCTCGGCCACTGTGGGAAATCCCTTACCTATGAATTTACATAGGTAATGAATTTAACACCTTTCCTGTGTACGTCTGAAAAAAAGCATCTATCTATATCCATCATTCTCCTGAAGAGTTCTCTGATCATTTTTCTTTAAATCATTTTGACTTGCTCTTTCTCCCTTTCACTTCCTAGCCCTAACCTTCCTACCTTCACTGTTTTTCTTTTTCTCTGTTTTTGCTCTCTCTTCTGGCAGAGGTAGCCAGTCTACAGTGGTGAGAGTCTGGCAGTGAAAGGTTGCTTGTGTGCGTGTGTGTGTGTGTGTGCATTCGTGTGTGTGTGTGTGTGTGTGTGTGTGTGCGCGCGTGTGTGTGTGTGTGTGTGTGTGTGTGTGTGTGTGTGCATTCGTGTGTGTGTGTGTGTGTGTGTGTGTGGTGTATGAGAGGTTGAGTCTGGGGTCTGTGCTGTGAGGTGCATAGACACAGCGTGGTGGGAGAGAGGAAATGACCCGTTAGCTGTAATTGAGTGGGCCCACGAATGAGAGCAGTGGGGGGTGTGAGGAGAGGTGGGGGGGGCCACCAGGGGAGGCGCTGGGAGTGCGGAAAGCTGGCTAAGATCAGAAACCTGGCTCTTCACCAAGTAGTACCAACCCCACCTCAAAGCTACACCACTCCCACCCCCACCTCCCACTCTACCCCCTCGGTCGAGCTACCAAGATCCAGCTGAGCCTGTCTACAAGCTGGCTTTCTGCTCTCAGCGGCCCTATGTTCAGTTTGGACTGGTGGAGTTTAACTGGTTGGCTAGGCCTTGGCTGACGACTACAGAGCTATGTTGAAAAAGTTTAAAAAGTCAGGAGCCTGAGAAACGTCTGGGAATTGCCACGCTACATTCCCCATAACGGAGACGAGCGAGCAGGAATGAGATCAAGATGTTCAACCATGAAGTTAGCTATAAAACATCTGTCTGTACACCCCAGGCCGACCCCCTCCTACCTCAGTGAAGGTACACTGAAGTATGCTGTTAGCTCTCTTCCCCCCCGACTCCTTCCAGCAGACCCTCTCTTGTGCCCTGCATGAGGCCTTTGCTCTCATGAATCTTAAATAACAGTATCCCACCATAAAACAAAAGGTGAGGGAACGTTTTAAGATCTGTCAGGGGTAGACGTTTGGGAGAGAAATCATCGCCAGCATCGCCTCAACTATGTGTGGACGACGAAGGAGACAAATAGCCCAAGCATCTCTTAACTCCTCAAATCCCTCCCCAACAGCCTTTCTCTATCTGCTCTTGAAGTTGCCTTTGAGCCTACAAATCTCCTCAATCCAGCTACATTCTCCTTTTTTTCGCAATGGAAACCACCTGTGAGCATTGATCCACATGGTGTTGTAATGTCTGCAGCCAGTACTGTCAGGAAGGACCCTGCTGGGCCGTGCGCTTTGATACGGTGACTTTAATCCTGACAGCGTGAGTGAGCCGTCACCACGATGCCTTTGGAAACAGAGGTGCGGCTCCGAAGCAGATAAAATAAAGATGTCTGACCCCACGGGTCTGGTCTCAGCAGGTGGTCAGAAAGACACAGAGGACAGCAAGGGAAGGGGGGGGGGGGGGACCCTCACTTGCTCACTCACCGTAGTGTTTCTTGCAGTACTTCTTCATGTTGATCTTCATCTTGCCCTTGGATGCCTTGCAGTGGGTCTCACAGTCTGGAGAAAAGAAAAGAGAGAAAGTTGAGAGATAGAGAGAGAGAGAGAGAGAGAGAACACAAAGGGAGACAGAGACAGAGAGGGGGAGAATGGGGGGCGGGTTGAGATAAAAATTCAAGAGCTATAACTCTGACAAGCAGTCAACTCTCCTCAGATGTCTGAGTCGAGAGAGTTGAGAAATCTGGCCGCTGGATATTTATGGGTTTAACGCTGAAGCATGGCCCTCGGTAATATGGTGCGGGTTCTGTAACACAGTTTTAGTAGTATAGTTTAGCCTTGAATGCAGTTAAGGTGTGTGTCTGGCTATACATCATCTTACAGAAAACAACCAGGACCGTTCAAGTCATCCCACACTCTCAAAAATGGAGCAGAGAATTCTTGAATGATAAGTTCACATGAAGGCAACTCTACCCCCCCCCCCCCCCCCCCCTCCATCTCACTACCTCTCCACATCATCAGCTCTGGCTGAGAGTCTCAGCTGTAGTTGTTCTGTGCTAACAGGTTGTTAGTAGTTTATTTGTATTGAATCGTTGGAGGTTACTGGAGCCCAGCGCGTGACTCCTGAGAGGAGCTGGTGTCCCCGGACACATGTCAGCGAGTGACCTCACTGATGGGTCCAGGCCGCTTCTCCAAAAAGATGACTGAAGATCTCCCCATGCGTTGGCCGAGGCCTACTGGCTCGGTGGTCCTGGAGGTCCTGGCTGGAGCTGCCTCCAGCTGAATGATTGATCACTTTAGTGCACCAAGTGGACCATCATTCAGACAAACCTGCCAAGGCGCTCAGGAGGTGGCTGGTCCCTGACCTCGCTTTTGTGCAAGGAACCACTGAGAATATTGAGGGATTGAGATGGACACACAAGGCCAGTGAGAAAAGTGTAGAACATTCTCTCATTTGTTTGTTTAGACTTGAGATTGGAAATGGAGAGTCTCCGAGCGAGGTTACCTGAGTCATGTGCAGTGGTCTCAAGATGTCGCTCTGTATGTGAAAAAAATATTTATGGAGCAGAAATATATACGTAAATGTGTGTGTGTGTGTGTGTGTGTGTGTGGGTTGAGAAAGAAGTGTGTGTGTGTGTGTGTGTGTGTGTGTGTGTGTGTGTGAGAGAGAGAGAGAGAGAGAGAGAGAGTGAGAGTGAGTGGTTGGGAGAGAGTGGGGACCTTTCAGCCTTGCTTGAATATGGACAAACTTCATTATTTTCCCTGGACCCTTCTGTCCGTTCCTTCCCCTTTATGTCCCTTTCTGTTCCGTGTGAATAAGGTTGCCTGGGCAACAGGAGAGAGGGGGAAAAAACGCCTCTGCACCCCCCCACCCCCCCTCCAGAAAAGTTTGCGGTAGCAATGATGGTGGGATTGGAGCCTTTGTGTTTGCAGAGAAAATATTTTCTGCTGAAATGCTTCAACAGTGGGAATGGTGGCTGTTGAATGATGGACTGTTTTGTGTGTGTGTGTTTGTGTGTGTATGTGTATGTGTCTGTGTGAGGGGGGAAGGGAGGGGTGTGGACACCCGCAAAAGTAAATGAATCTGATGAATCCATATTAACCATGCCTCATCACCACGAAAAAAGGAAATGGACCAGACTCTAAACAGGGGTGTTGGGGGGGCGGACCCCTGTTTTTCATACGGTAGCCTCAAGCCTTGCCCCACTTTGATGACGCCTGGCAGTGTGACACTGTGCAGCTGAGCCCACCGCCACCCTCCACCCCAGTAATTAGGCAGACTTGTGCTTCTCTAGGGGGGACTAATGCACTCCTTGTGGAGCTCCAGGAACCACAATTAACCTCCTTTTAGCTCTTTGTTTTAATAAGATATCAACTAAAATGTAGAAATGTGCTCACTGATGCTCTATTTGAAATATCACCCCACATGAGTTGCCCGATTTAACACGAGTTAAGCAGCATATTTAGAAATGCTGTTTGTGCAGTGAAATTTCAAATAGAAATGGTAAAAAAAAGGTAAGAAAATGAGACTCATTTGAATACACCCGGTTCAGTGATGCCATGAAAACCTTCCTCTGTCTTTACCCATTAGAATCAACCCTCTCCAGCCGCCTCCTTCCCTGCCCTCTCTCAGCTCCTCATGACTAAAGACCCCCCTCTCAGAGCTCTGAGACCAGACAGGGAGAGAGAGCCTGCCAAGCGGTGTCTGTGTCTGTGCCCCCTTCTCTATAGCTGGCTCTGGCGGTGGGAGAGACCAGCTGAGAGGCCCGAGGAGGCCGAGTGTCAGTGAGACCTGTCCCAGCTCTGGCCACACGTTCTGGGCATACCGTGGTGAGATAATGGGGATGGCCAATCATGAGGGGGCGTCGCAGCCTAGAACACAGAACACGGAACAGCACTGCAAGACCTTGGTCCTGATAGACTGACACATCTTATTAGTGAGCCAGTTAATTCGATTATTATGGAGGTCCGGACTCTGGCAACAGGGAGATTCACTTGTCAGTTAGAAGGTATTACAAGAATGACAAACAAAATAATATGTTTTGTTTGCTTTCACACTTGAATTATCACACACTTCAGTACAATCAATCAATGTAATCAATCATTCTGATAAACAGTTTTAATTGATTGTCATTAAAAAAAGAACGGCATACAGCGACACACTGATGCACAAGGTTCAGCTTAAACATTAAAGAGTTGTTCCGGCTGGCGGAATGCCTCTCTCAGTGTTGCCATGGCAGACGCTCACCTGTGGGCTCTTCTGAGCTGCTGTAAGAGGTAGTGGGAGAAGCCACGGGGATCTCTGTAAGGGGGGGGCAGAAACACAGGATAACAGTCAGTCAGCACCATTCATAAACTACACACCATTCATCATAGCCTTCCATCTAACATTTCCCCTCATATTCGGGTTAAAGTGGGTTCTTCCTCTGTGATTCATTGTCACTTCTGTTATTGATCACTGATTAGGATACAAGGGCTTAGGTTTCATGAAATACGTTGCCTATGGCTCACGAGGCATTCCTGCAGAACTGTGAAAAGCCCTCAGCACAGTAAGGTAAGACACCACCAGGGGCCCAGGCCTTGTTAAAGTGTCTGCTGGCAAGAGGCTCGATATCACAAAAATTTAATATCAAGCTTTAAAAAAAAAAAAAAAAAAAAAAAAAAACGAAACATATTATCTCACAGGTCTACGAGAAACCAAATATTTTTCCACTCAATCTGTGGGACCTCTTCCTCCCCTGAAGTTTTTACAGAACATTTGTAACTTTCCCAGCGAAATTAAGGAAATCCAATTCCAGACGGGTTCATAGGTTTAATTTAGCCCGGGTGGACCCGGGCCAAACATATCAGCAATTCCATATCCGCCACGGCTTTGACTGATGTCCAAATTCATCTTTATTGACTACGTCGTCTGTTACGGTGCATGTAAAAACTGCAACGCTCACGTAAAAACCAGGAGTGTATTGTGTCACTCGTTGTTCACTGCTGCTTGCTACCTTATCTGTGTTTGGCAGCGGGACAGGCGGGTGCCAACCTCTCTTTTTCCATTCGGCTCTTTCCTTTTGTGTGGTCCTGACATTTATCGCCCAAGAGGCAAGAACCTGAGAGCCGGCTGATAGCACCTGTAAACATGCCAGGCCGGTCTTGCTGTGGGTGCCTTGTGGGACAGATTTATGGGGCGATGGCACTGGTGGCGGCGGCGGCGGCAGCAACAGCAAACGTGGCCGAGGGCAAACCGGGGCACATCGTGTGTTAGCGCCTCTCGCTGGTCTGTTTGCTTTAGCTCTGGTCAAACAGCAAGACGTCCATCCAGAGCAATAACGCAACAGAGGAGAGAGGGGGAGCGGAAATGAAAGGGACCGAGGCCATGAATACATGCATAACAAAAAGCTGGGTCCATGTACCGTGAAAAGGCTGGATGATACGGCTGAGTTAATGACAAGACTTCAGAAAAGGAAGGTTGGGGTTGTTGTGGAGGTTGTCAAAAGTCATGACCTGGGGTCATTTGTAGTGGCAAACAGTGAAGTTCAAGAACAAAAGGCGTTGATGGGAACGGCACTGGTGGGAAATGAGGGAAGAGCGAGACAAAAGTGCCAAAAAGGCACTTTATAGAGATGGATGACTGGTGGTAATTTGGACATTTGGGTTAAGATGGTAATTTCAGATGGGGAGAAAAGGAAGAAAATGTTTTGGATAGAGGAAACTAACTGGAACGAATCAGTGGCAGCGACAGGTGAGTCGAAAAGACAGTGTTGACAGCTACGGAAAGTTCCAGAGAGAAAGCGTGAACTCTTGAGAGTGGTCGTCTTACTGATGCAGGGGGCAATGGGAGAGCGGCTCTGCTGGTAGCCCTTGGCACAGCGGTTGCAGGTGAGCCCAGTCACGCCATCCTTGCAGGGGCACTGTCCCGTAGTCTGGTTACACGTCTTGCCTGCAGCTCCCACCGGGTGGCAATCACAGGCTGGTAGCAGGAAACAAGACGAGAGGGAAGACAGATAGAGAGGCATTTAAATACACACATACACATGATGCATTGCTCACGTACACACAAACTCACTCACAGATGCACAGTACTACATACACGGCTTATGTAAAAGGCAGATATGTTTAATGCTAGCAGGCGTAGAATGAAGGTTCCCACAGACAGATGGGAAAATAACAACGAAAATCTAATACATTTGTGCCTGAGTTCTACTGGATTATTGAGCAGTTGGTGTCTCGTTGACATGAAGGTTGGTCTGGGGAGCTTTCTCTGGTGATTGCGAACTGGTCTCTCCCATCCATGTTGGAGAGGTCTACTCCAGATGTTCGGATGAGATGAGCCCAATGAACGAACGACCTTCAAGTTAATGAAAATTCCTCCCAGCACTCAATAAAGGCCAACGCCACACGCCCAAGCAGCAGTCCCACCCGCCAGCAGAGAGACCACAAATGTGATACGGACTTTTGAACTTTCCCTTTTTTTTAACGCAACCATAAATGACCGCCTCTGGAACTTCTCTCTCTACTACGCCCCCCCACCCCCCTCCCCCTGTTTCATGCTCACTCTCTCTCTCTCCATGTGTCTGCATATGACTGCGCTGAAGAGCTGCTTAATCTTGAACATGTGCATGAGGGTGAAACCATGTATGGGTGTATGCCTCAGTCCGTGCATGTTCAGATGCCCACAAGTGTGTCATTCATGTGACCCATGTAAGCATGCCGATGCACATGTATGGATGAATTGCGTGCACACAGTATATGTGCTTGTGCGTATGCATGCATGTTTCTGTAGAGGGTGTAAAGTGTGCTGTGCAAGCAGTATGTTCATGTACGTCTGTCCTCTATTGCGTCGATTAGCATGTGTGTGCCACGCCACTGCGATCGAGTTTCCAGTGAGCGCGGAGGCCCTTGGCAACAGCGGGCCGGGCTGGGCCGGGCAAATGAGGGGCTGAATAACACTCGCCGTTAACGGGAGCACGGGGCACGGCTTCAAAGGCCGTCTGTTTAAGCCGTTAGTCCAGAGGATCGCGCGTTTTCATGTGAGCGTTTCTTCCTTTGCGTGAGCTCTCTGCCAGGCGTTTACCATAAAGATGGCCGTTTGAAGTCCCAGCCCAGCTCGGCCCATTAGGCCTGCAGGGTTTCATTTTTTTTCCCCCTCTGTCCTTTTCTCTTTTTTTTTCACGGCACTGTTGAGTCGTTTGAGCAGCGCTTGAAGTGGTGCGGCCGTGGTGAGGGTGTTGAAACGTTAGTTGGGACTGAGTGGCCTTCATGAATATTAAAGGTTGCTTGTTGAAATTTGGTGAAAGAGAATAAAACAGGTTTTATATTTGTTTCAATAGGGGTGTTTATCCTTCGTTCTCCATCCAAGAGAATAGGCAGTAAACATTTTCCGAGGGTGAGCCATTTTATGGCTTTATGTATCGGCTTTTATCTGAGCGTACACATGGGGGTGTCCTGTGTAAACAGGAATGCCACAATTATTTGACGGCGGCCTCATAAAAAAAAATAGACAAAAAAGCACAATGCTTTAACAAAAACGAAGATTCTAAACAGCATGGGTATGAAATGGTCTACTGGCCGACCCCCTCTGCTTACAAAAACTATCATTTTCTTATAAGACCACATCTAATGACTCAATACACGACAAAATGTTCCACTGAACTTAACGTAATTTAACGCAAACTCCACCAAATTGCAGTTTTTGTGTGGGTGTGGTACGGACAGGGTAGTCAACACGCTGGGGTTGTGTCAAGTTCAGCCTTCAGAGTATTATTAAACTGCTTGGCAGTAACACACCCTGTGGTGAGTTTCTGTCACCATCCAAACCAAAAATAAATAAAGCAAAATACATTTATTCCAAAATACCTCGGACAGTTATCTCGACTATCTATTTTTTTCCCCTTCTTCTGGGCATCTTGTGAGCTCACATTGTAATGTGTTTGCTCCATAGCACTCGCCATCCAGATACATCTTTTTTTTTTTTTCAGCGGGCTGGGATAATTGAGTTGGCTGCACTGTGATGAGAGCCTGGGCAGATGGCGGGGGCCTCGGCCTCGGCTCTGGTGTGTGAAGTGGCACTGGAGTGGCAGCGGCAGCGGTGTGAGATCAGTCGCCCTGACGCATGCCGCCGTGTGCGCACCTCCACTTCAGATCCGCCTCCGGCTCCCCGCTCTGGCTGCACCTCCAACCGCCCACCTCGCCTCCCCCGCTCTCCGCCCCACCCCCACCCCACCCCACGCTCCCCAGCCAACCCTCCACCCCACAGGCACTCCAGCAGCAGCCTGCCGCCCTCGCAGCCCATGGCGGAGGGGCCCTTGCTTGCTGAACCGCTGTGCCCGCCGTGAGCGCGCACTCATTTTTCCCTCATCACGTAGACGGCCCAGCGAGAGCCGATGAAGGGGAGATGGAGAGAGAGGAGGAAGAGGAGGAGGAGAGAAGAGAGGGAGAGGAGAGGACAGAACAGAACAGAGAGAAAGAGAGAGAGAGAGAGAGAGAGAGAGAGAGAGAGAGAGAGAGGAACAAGTGGTTCTGAGCCCTTCCGTGAGCAAATTGAAAGGAAAGAGTTGCTGGGGAGAGGGTGCTGTGCTGCTGGTGGGGGCGGCTGGGTAAAGCAAACCGCTCAAGCTGGGGACGGGGAGCAGGGTGTTTACACGGCGCTTGATGAGGGATGAAGTCGTTAATCTGGGAAATAAAGCATGAGGCATTCCACAGCACCGCTAGAGACAGATTCGCCTCGGTACTGAAACCTCATTCTGTGTGTGTGTGCGTGTATGTGCGCCTGTGTGGTGTATAACTAAGTGTGTGTGTGTGCATGCGCGCTTGTGTGTACAGTACGTGTCTGTTTGTCTGTGGTGTAGGGGGCATATTTTCTCTCTCTCTCCCCCTTTTTGTTTTTTCTGTGGCCAACTCTTTGCACCGGCCGCTGATGGTGCTCCTTTCTCTCCCTCTCCACCCATGTGCTGGCAGGCCACGCCGCCGTCCCCTGTCCAGGCTGAGCCGGGGCGAGATGGTCGACTGCCTCCAACAATAAATACCGGCGTCCCCTGAGTGATGTCACAGAGAGCCGCGGGGCGGTTTTTTTGGGTCTCCCTGGCCGAGAGCTCGAACGCACCACCACCCTGGAACTAACTGCCTCTCTCTCTTCCCCCCTGCGCCCACCAGCCAAAAGCTGCCACTAAGGTGTACATGGTAATCTCATTACGAGCAGGATGGAGAAGAGGAGAGAGACAGATGGCCCCGAGCGCGAGAGTGTTTATAGCAAGCGACAAAATGTGAGAGACCGAAAAAGAGCGAGCGAGAGTGTTTGTGCGTATATGTGTGTGTGTGTGTGTATGTGTGTGTGCTTGCTTGACGAAGCGATAAAGAGAGCGATTGCAGAGAGAACTCTTGTGAGAGTAACCTGCCCACATCCTCTCCTCCTCTGCACCGAACTTTAAAAAAAAAAAAAACATCCCAAATATAGACTGTATAAATGTTTGGGCTGGCAGAGCAGCGAGTGGGCAAGAGCATTGCTGAAAAACCATTTGTAACCTCCACAAGATCTCCCCTCCACCACTACCACCACCACCGCCTCTCCCTCCCTTCTTCCCTTCCTCCCTCCCTTCTTCCCTCCCTTCCTCCGGCAGGCAGGCAGGCAGGAGCGCAGGGGTGATGACAGCCGACCAGGGCCAGTGTTTGCCATCAGTTACAGTTGGGGCTGGGGCTCCTGACAGCAACGCGAATATAACGGCCCCGCGCGACCCACCAGGCGGGCGCTTAGTCCAATTAGCCGCTGCCGGTGAGGTCTGTTGAGGCTCTGGGTTTTTTCGGCGAGGGGCTGCAGCTCGCCTCGCCGCCCGTCTGCAGGGGAAGGGAGCGCTTGTAAATCGCAGTCTCCTCGGCGCAGCGGAGGAAACTCTCCACGGCGGTGCGCTTCCTGTGCCTGATTGGCTCAGGGGCAGGGCAGGCAGAATGGGAGAATGGGGGCACCTCTCCGATACAGACAGCCAGAGTCAGAATTACGAGGGAGTGTTTTGTTGCACCCATATCCGTTACTCTTGCTGAAATGAAGTTTGCGGACAGACTGACAGACTTCCATGCCAAAATACGACTACCTGATGCTGGTTCAGGTGTATGGTATAGGAATTGGGGAGGGCTAATTTGATGGTTCAGTACCAACTGGCCTGTCATGGTTCAGTACCAGCTGGCCTGGCATGTGGAAATCATGTGTGTGGGACACCCTCAGTCTTACTCTACTGATTAGCAGAGCTGCTGCACGCACCTCTATACTGTGTTCCAGCAGCCTAGTCTGCAGTCCCCCTCTCCCTTTATCTCTCTCTCTCTCTCCCTTTATCTCTCTCTCTCTCTCTCTCTCACTTCTCTCATCTGTGAACCAGTTTCTCTCTCACACCCACCGACTCTGCTTTTCTTTCTGCCCCATTCTAAGAGCTCCTTTCTGGGCTCACCTGGTCTCAACTCACCCAGCCGCAGCTCGATTCATTACACTCCTCAAAGTTAAGTAAATAAAATCTAATAACAAAAAAGAAATACAGGCAGCTCATCTGTAAGGGACTCCTGCAACCCATGCTATGGCCTGGGTCAGGGTCTTCTCTCAGGTCCTCTCTCAGTGTGTGCCCATTCATCCTAAATGAGATTGGTCCTCTCCTGCCCCAGCAGAGAGGTATTGTGTAGGATTCCATTCTATATGTTGCAGGATAGGAGTATGGGGTGAAAGGTTTTCCTTAATATTGCTGTCTCAGGGGAGGTGTCTCAAGGAAATGGCTGGAGTTACAGTATACCTAGCATATTGTCCTTATGTGCTTCTTAGCTCCAGAATTATGTATTAGTCATTTTAGACACCCATCCTGTACATGGGTGTATTTGTGAGAACACAGCGTGTGGATTAGTGAATGGTCTTAAATCAGTATACGAATACTGTATGCAGCTAACATTAGTTCCTCTCACAGCGAAGTGTATTGCGCTTATAATCGTTTCTCTATTGAATCCTGAACAGAATTGGGGGTTGGGGGGGGGGGGTACTGTGCCTATGGGCATGTGTGTGTGTGTGTGTGTGTGTGTGTGTGTGTGTGTGTGTGTGTGTGTGTGTGTGTGTGTGCGCGTGTGTGTGCGTGTGTGAATTCTCAGAGGGTCTGAATCCCTTAAATCTAATGGGGTCAGAGGGCTAAGACTAAGACAGGTGGGAGGCAGGTGAGGGGGTTTGCCTAATCTGTCTCTCTTCCTATATCACAGATCAGGGGATTTACAGGGACACATTGCTCCCTCTGTTTTAATCCCTCTGCACACTCGCTGTGAGCCTACTGCTTAAAAGTACTGTGCAACTGCAGCACAGACTCAGAAGTTTCCAGAAGAAATGGTAGGCACTTTTAGAGTATTTTGATCTAGTTGGTGGCAAAATAAAAAACTAGTATATACAATATGTGAATATAAGGTATGAATATAGTGTATACATGCAAGCATTACCTTTGCAGGCTTTGCGATGGGAGATGGCCTTGGACATGTCGCGGTAGTAGCCCTCCTTGCAGTAGTGGCAGTGGCGACCAGCTGTGTTGTGACGGCAGTTGAGGCAGACACCCCCACTGCGTCTGCCCGAGAGCTTGTATAACTCCATGTTGAAGCGACAGCGACGGGCATGCAGGTTACAGTGACAGGCTGAAAGAGAGAGAGAGGAGGGGGGTGGGGAGCAGGGGGGTAGAGAGTTCAACATCAGTGGACTCTCCAGGTTTCCAACCTACTCGAACGCTTGATTGCAGAGAACACCCGCCTATACACACACACGCTCACTCGCACAGATACACTTAGAACCCACTTCATCCAGCCCTCTCTGAAATGAACAAATAGAGAGCAAATTGATTTGGTTTGCTTTTAACAGTGAACAAGCATTGAATAACAAAATCCCCAAGCCACCAGTTACATCAATTTATAACACGCTGAGACTCCGAAAAACCCAGTGGCTTTTATTCGGCCCCTATTACAACTGTCTTAAATCTCGGCTCTGGTAAACTGAGAGTATCACCAGTGGTTGAGTAGCATCCAGGGTTCCCGTGGTAACTTGAGAAAGGACTGTTATTCTAATGACATCAGCGAGCTGTGGACTGTGCTTCCCAGGATTTCATTAAGGGACAGGGGGTTACTGAAGCAGCGAGGCCAGGCTTTGGACGGACCCCGCTCAACTGGGCTGTAATTCTGAAGGGGTCATTCGATGTGCTGAAAGACCCTTGTTTACACCTGCTGTAGGGCAGTGATCTCTGCCTGGTGACCGTACAGAGGTGCTTGGTTGGTTAAGCTCTTCTCACTGACTTCATGATTATCTTGACTCAATGAGTCCAATGTGCTGTCACATGTATTGTGGTCACGTGTGCATAGATTGAGAAAAGATTGAGGAGGAGAGACATGTCTTACTTGTCTTGTAGGCCATCATGCCATATTTTACATGCCAAACATGACAGATGTCACGCCTGGGCCTGGAAACACTCACATGGACATGCTAATCAACTGAGCCAATGATATATACGCATTCAAGACACGCGTGCCTGCGCGCACACACACACACAAGAATGAGATATTTGTCAGCAAGAAGGGGCTTATCTCAAACCCACCTCACCTTCAGGCCTCTTGACATGCTATTTTTCCTCCACTCTTTCTCTCCGTCTCTCACTCTTTCTCACTCCCTTCCTGTCTCTGTCTCTCTCACTGTTTTTTTTATCATGCCATATTTCTCTCAATTTCATCCTCTTTTCTTTCAGTTTCCTCATCCTCTCTCTCTCTCTCTCCTTCTCCTTTTCTCTCCTCTCTCTCTCTCTATCACATGCCCGGTGATGAATAGGTGCTATCTCACAGCTGTCCTCAGTCTCTCGTAATGAGCGCTGTGCTATCTCACACACACATCCCCCCCTGTCCAACCCTCTTATCGCTGGCTTAATTGTTTCTCAGTGCCAATGGCTTTGCGCTGATAAACTCTATTTAGATCAGCAAAGCTTGAAATGTGTCACCAAGCATCTGTCACGCATTGTGTTTTTGACAGCAGTGTGTTTAACGGGGTGAAATCATCCAGCCAGTCTGAGCCAGACATTTCTGACGTCCCTCCCAGCTGTGGTGGAAGTGAATGCATTTTTTTGTTTTCAAAAAAAAAAAAAATGAATGTCCATTTCTTCCAGTTTGTTTAAAATCACACTGGGGTTGTAACATCCACATATGGGAGTTTGAATTCTCACAAAACAGTCACAACAACAGTCACACAACACTTCCTTTTTTTTGCTCTGTAAGGGGGAATGTGTTCCTGCTATGTTTCGATATCAGTTAATTTGGCGATAATTATCCAATCATCAGTGGATCTTTATAAGCCCAAACAACCATTTGTTTTTCTCCACAAGAGAGAATATGTCTCTGCAATCTTTCAATAGCAGTCTATCCAGTATCAGTCCAGGGCATAGCAAATCGGCCCCAGAACAGTATCATAGAGGATATACACAAATTTTGCCTTGATTAGATTAGAGGTTCTGATATAAAAATGTATTTATGTATACTTTTTAAAATTACGGGATGCTGTTGACATCACACAGTTCTGGTAAACTGGACCAGGCTTACCAACTCTTTTTGTGTGGCCAGATATTACAAACTGTTCCTGTTCTCCAGACACAGCATCTAGGTGAAAGGTGTTCCCGTTTGAATATTGATTTCATGCTGTCTGTTTATTGGGTAATATAATGAGTAATACCGTAAGTTCAGTACTAGTCTTTGCAGCACAGGGCGAATGCAATGTCTGGCACCAAGCTAAGTTACACTTATAAACTGAATTATGTTTCAAGGAGAGAGAAAAAATGAGCTCAGTAGTGCTTAGTGAAAGTGCTCATTACCAAGCCCGCATGATGCTCTCACTGCACTTGCGTAACACTTGTGTAATGCGTGGGAGATGTGTCAGAAATACCCCTTAAAACTCAAGAGTGCTGACAACGGCTATTATCTCACGCTCGTCCGCACAGGGAACATAATATGAGGTATCAATTTCACGGCAAGTGTAAAAAATCACCGCAAGGAGCAGGCCTAGGACAAACAGATGCAAACAAGCTTCGGCGAGAGGTGTGAACAGCTATATCTCATCAGTCTCTGCTATATTCATTCTGAAGGGCCTACTGGTATCAGGTATGGACCGAGGGTCCGTTTTCGTCCTCTCCAGTCCCCTGGATGGAGTTGGCAACAGTGCTCAGTATCTGTGAAGAGTTCCACCACTACACAACCAGTGGGATGTACTGTAAGCACAGGGTAAACAGCAGGACAGAACCCAAAACAGGATTGATAAAGACCAGAGGCGCTCCTCACTCACGCCATTACATCACTCTCTCTCACCCCACTCTCACACTTGCAGAGCTCCCGGCCACATTACAAACAACAAGCGTTCTGTCTCCTCAGGAGCGTTTGGATGGCTTGGGCACGCCGGGCACGTAATGAGGCAAACGAGACGCTGTGTACTGTACAGTCAGCTTTTCCCTGCCGGGCACACACCTCAAAAGCAGCTGTTGCTTCGCTGGGAGTTGGTAGGAAAACACCCCTAAAAGGTTCAACCTCAGCGATGATGAGTCCCTTTTTTTACGATAAGCCGCAACGCTTTTGATGACCAGTCTGGGGAGGGGACGTGAAAAAAAATTGAAAGGAAAAGCTAAACTAAGCCGTGGAGGACGTCTGTTTCTATATAGACGGAGATGTAATTGCCTCATTGTTGTCAGGACACCCGTCACCTTGGCATTCAGAAAACAAATAAAAAGATGAAATCCACCCAAGCAGCAGTTCATGTTGTGCAAAGGGCATGTTGTCTATTACAACTAGAGGGGTTTCAAAGTGAGCGACAGAGAACAGACAGACAGAGAATCAGAGAAATAGGAACAGACAGACATGGAGAGAGAGAGAGAAGGAGATGGCAGTAGTTTTGTGGCCACAGACTGGACATTGAGTGAAGCAAGACACATGAGGTAACATTTTGATGTTGAACCAGCATATTTGTCTCTCTCTCATCAACCCCTGCTGGATTAGCAATTGAAGTAATTTTGCAGCATTCTTTTGGTATCCAATAAAAAAAAATGGTCCTAATATACAGTGATTCCAGTCAAGACCAAAGCCAAAGCATACTGCAATGTATGGCATAATTTATGTGGGTAACATCATTCATGTTATCAGCATCACCCAGTATATCATGTCAAAGAGGTGGAATTCCAACGTTCAGACAAACTGACAGATGGATACCTTTGAGGTAAGAAATAACTGTGTGTGCACTGGTAATATTTCTAAATGTGTTAAATCTTTATGATTCACAGCGAGATTTAGCCTAACTGATAAAAAGGTTAGGCCCAACCACTGTGCTGCAAGGTGGACACAAGAAGAAAGTCTGGCTATTTTTTTTACTCCCTCAGGCCTTCCTTCCTTCCCAATAGCCCACAAAAGTGTTGACCACATGTCACATTCCTCCTTTTATCACACCATCTCAGGGAGAGTAGTATGTATTGGATTTAGCGTGGCAGAATTCATGGGTGACATTTGACCACAGATCTTACAAGAACCTGAGCAGATAGAGCTGGCCATGTCAGTGTGCTGGATGGAAAGAAGCCACAGCTGGATTAGGAGCCGTGGCACCTCAGCCAGGAGATTTACGGAGCTTTTTGTCCCCAGAAGAGGCCTGAGGCAGGACTTACCGACAACAGAGAGACATCTAATGAGCTCCTGCAAACACTAACACCCTCATTTCTGTCCCTTTGTTCTAGTGCCATTTCTTGAGCCTGTCTTATAATCCCTGATGCATGTGGAATTAGACTTTGAAGACTAATAGTGTCCCCAACTGAACAGAACAGAACAGTTTTCCTTCCATTGTGTTCTGGAAAATAATGCTCCTTCTGGATTCTTTAAGGATGGGGATCGCCCTTATGAGGCAAATATGAACTAACAAGACTCCGAGGGAAAAGCAGGGTGTTGCTCACCCAATGGCAGCCAGGGAGAGGGCATCCTGCTGTCCTCCTGGCGTCTGTGATGTAATGGATTTTAGGGCCATTTTTTTGCAACAAGAGGGGCTGAGGCTCAGCTTGTGATCTCCAGCCAGCTTCAATTAGCTGAGCAATCGGACCTCCCGGCATTGTTGGATGAGTCACGCCTCGTAAACCGGCGTGGTTGCCTAGGCAGAGCGTGCAACGCAGCGTCTCAACAAAACACAACCCGGCCGAAATACTGGGGATAAAATGAATGCACAGTACGTGTGTCTGACGTGGCAGCGCAGCATTTTCTCACTAAGTAGACCATAAAAGTGTCATGTTGCCCAAATGGTGGGGCTATAGGCCTACCTCTTTATCCAGTTATGTAAACAGTCAGCAGTATGAGGCTGGGGTGGCAAGGACTTTATGATTACAGAGAAAACTACTGTACGTTTTATTGGCTATACTGAGACTTTAGCGTGCTCTATGATTTATAAGAAATGTATTATTGCTGGACTTCAAATAGCCTGGTTTGGATGTTCTGCGCATGCATACCATGCAACATAGCACATGACTGAACAGGGTGATGAGCCCACGCCGTTACAGGTCCAATATAGTGGCCCGAGGCAGCGCATTTTTATTTCATGTTTTGGCGAGTTAATGAGTGTAAATTCATCACTGTTGGTTTTGGGGTTTTGCTCCTTTTGTCGAGATGATGTCATCGGTTTCTTTTTTGGACTGAGAAACTTGGTTTGTACCTGTCAGCGTGTGTTGCTTGCCCCTTGTCCAAGGGGTCTGCTGTCATTCTCTATCATTCTAATTTAGCTCATTACGAGTTAGATTAAGCAGAATGCGATGAGGAACAGAGCTTTGGGGCGAAGGGTCTAAACCAAAGTTCAACTCGGAGTGACGGTTATGTGCTCCACCTCAAGCCTGACCTGGCATTCAAAGACAGAAAAGAGCTTGACACCATGAGGGTTTCAAAAATGATACGGTTGTGCAATAAGTAATGACTGCAACTCTCGCTGATTCCACAGAGTACCATTCGCATGCTGTGCCAACGATAATACACACTGGTCTGGTGCCAGCGTTTCACAGCATAGAACACCCGGCCCAACACAGACCATGCATCCTACACAGAAGTGGGAATAATTCTGTGTATCGCAGGAGAGCCCTGAAAATTCCACAGTGTTAATGAGCATGATATCAAAAGAAGCTGCGGGGAGAAAGTTGCACTCCGAATGAAAGAGCCCTGTTCTCATAGTCCCCAAGCGGGCACCCCGAAACAGTATGTTCAGTGTGCTGACACTGCGCACAACCTGAACCGCCCTTTCAAAATGTCTCTATTCTCTCTTACTGTGCTTCTGGGAGAGAGAGTTAAGAGCCAAAAAGGTCAAGTGTTTGCAAGCTAGTCAGCCCTCCTGATAATAATGATTATTGAACACTTCAGATCTACTAGTTGGGAGGTCTGTTTGGGGGAAAGGGCTCTGCCGTAAAGTTTCCTATTAAAAGGAGTGCTACTGACACTTGAGATGCCGCATGATAACTTTCTGTGCAGTGTGCTTCTGAGTGAGAAAGCAAACACCCAGAAAAGAGGTGTCAGTTTAGACATGTCATTTCCTGTCTGATTCCTTGCAGAAGTGAAACATGTGTGCCAAGATTAAAGCTCTACCCCTGTCCTACCCATTGCGTCATCATCCTGTGACAAACTTACCAATATCCGAGTATTTTGTTCACCATTGTCGTGCATGTTTTCTTTTCTAAGTCAAGAACATAATAGTCCTGCAACCTTCCAGTCAACCTTCAGCAATCTTGACAACACCTCCCCTCACTGAAGTGTAGATCTGACTGCTCACTGTACTAATGAGGGTTCTGGAAAGTTCTGTCTGAAAAACACAGTGAGCTCAGAGAGCACAAAGATCCCAGGGGCTCTTTAAAATGGACGTGGCTCTCCCTTAGAGCTGGACAGACAACAGAGGCACCGTTGGGTGAAGCCAAGCACAAAAACTGCCAACAAAGGACTGGGGCTGAGACCAAAGACTTTCTATGTGACTCTGTATGTACCTCTCAATAATCAAGGTCTATCTTTTGTGCCTGACATTTTGCGTGTTGTTCGTGTGGCTGAGGTGATTGAGTAGGTGTTGTAACATGGCACCGAAAGGCGTGACGTTGCTTGAGATAAAAATCTGCCTGTAAATGACTACAACTGAAATGGTCGATTGAGTGTCAGGCCCAAAGTCAAAATGAGATGACCTGTCCAAGGCTAGAATATGTATGATATCAGGGAATATTTGTCTCAGTGAGGGAACAGATGTTTTGATGATTGATGGGCAAGGGAGCTCTTTAGGCAGCCTAAAGTGAGTTTTTTCTAACAAAAACACTACCCTGATTTCATCATTTTTGCTCTGGCTGTGTTCGGGGACCCTTAGTCCATAAACTGATTGCATCAATCATTACAATGCTCCAAAAACCCCAAGCCGCTTTTAAAATCCCAAATGCTGATTTAACAATATGGCCTCGCACGCTCAGGTCCTCCTGCAGGGTGAGGTGGATCAATCAAACTGCCGTCACGAAGGAAAAACAGCCTCTGAGATAAGGCGTGATGGTGCCAAGCTGACAGAGACAGAAAGCGCGGAACACTCATGGACAGTGGGAAAGATAGAGACGTCGGGACACCAGTACAGAAAAATGTTGGGTGAATGGATGTGCATCTCTCCAGGCAATAAATCACGTCTCGGAGGACCACACTGTCAGGCGTTTCTTTCCAACCGGCATTCCTGTTCCTTTCCTCTCACTCTGACTCTTTCTCTCTTTCTCTCTCTTGCTCTCTCTCTCTCTTTCTGTCTTTCTCACTGCAGTCCATAAATTTCTTGCCTTGACCGGCGGGTCTGCAGATGTGTGGCCCTGGGTTCCTCGGCCCCAGTCATCTCTCCGAGGCATGACAGCCAAAGCCTTCCAGACCAGCTCCGCAGCCACAGGTGTCATCACTGCGCGCCGTCGCCTCTGGCCCCCGCTCACAGGATTTAGGGGCCTTTAGAGGGTGTTAATAAGTCCATCCCCCCCCCCCCCTTCACGCCACTCTATTGGAATGCAGCCCAACAGTTCGGTGGGGAGGGGGCTTCTTCACAATGTTTACTGGGTGTGAAAATGATCTGGGTGACTGAGAAAGAGCAAGAGACAGGGAATAGATGAGAGAAAGATGGAGAACTAAGGGAATTACCGGATACACAGAGTGAGACAGACTGCTTTTATATTGCCTCTTTAGTTCCTGGGGACGCCTGGCTGAGAGCTTGATGTGGTACAGGTAGCTGAAGTGTGATGCGCCACCTACATGGTTTGAATGAAGGCTCAATCAGCTGTTATTTATTATGCTTCAGAGGGGCCAGAGCACAATAATAAGGAGGCATGGGAGTAGTCGAGGCATTTGTAACAGCCTACATGGCATCTTTCCTCTACAAAGCCCTACATGAATACATTTTATTTTATGAGAATAAAATGGCGCGACTCCAGGCCTCTACAGAACATGGAGCATAATGATGAGAAAAACACACATACTTGTAAAAATGTTCATCATCGTTATCCTACAAGAGCAATAGCGCAAAATCCCAAATTAGCTCCGCTGTTTTTGGACACGTACATTATTATACACCCCGTGTAAGTGCTCTTCAAGAGGGGGTAAAAAAAAAGGAGAAGTTTTACCAAAACAAGCAGAAAGTATGCTCGCTATCCACTGGGAACTGATTTGTGCAGATCTATAAAATGGAAGACATGTGCTCCTCCTCACACATTGGCTATTCCAGTATGTGAATACTGCTAATGATGTAGATAGAGTATGGAGGAACTATGGGGTATCGGCTCCATCATTAGTGCATTATATTTTCACTGGCTCCGTGGTTTAAGACACTCTACTTTCCCACCACCAAGAGCCCCGACCCAAGCACGTCTTAGTTAGGAATCTCTGGCAGTGCGTATCGGAGTGTGTGATTGGCTGTGTGTGCGCTTCGGGTGAGATGGGATACTTGGCTAACCTCTCTGTCATCTCCTCAGCCACCCTGTGTTCAATGGGTGCCTATAAAGTTGCTAACATTAGGGCTTAATTTGCGTGTCCTTGGATGTGTTGAGGTAGGCTAACAAGCAGTGGAAAGATGAGGTGATTAAACTCCCCAGAGTCAGAGGGCACATGTGCTTGTGCTCACTGACGCAACAATTGCGCCTTAGTGATGACAACTTTTGCACATTAGAGATGTAACGTTGGTCTGCATGTATGCCAACTAGAGCTTAATGTATACCTTTATTAAAGCAACCTGCCACTGGTTTCCCAGTGAGGCCTCATCACATCTTTGACAGGCCAGTGCCTAATAGGCCTCTGTTTACCCATAGATCTCATTCCAGCCAGCACCAGTGGATGCTGCTAAACAGCCATGTAGGACCAGCAATGTACCTATCATATTAACTGCTGAAAAAGTCTCATAACAGGCTTTATTTTCCAGGTCATATGTATCATACTGTATCATCCTCCTGACTAGATGGCAGAGAGACCTATCATTCTCTATCATTTCCCAATAACACAACAATCTCGATGACATCAAGAGAAAGTAAACTCTCTTGAAGCTCCTCAGAGGACTATTAGGCTCCCATGCTAAGCCAGTGCAGTGTGATTGTAAAACCAAGAAACCCAAGTGTTGGCCCTTACTTGATCAGGTGCACGTTAGTTGACTGGTGGATCACCCAACTGTAATATGCTGTTGGCAGGGTCAGTGCAGAGTTTAGTGAGTCGTTAGCACGCGTCAGGGGCTTTCACGCCACCCAAAGAGTCTGCTCTGGTCTTCAGAACATTCTCCTGCTCAAACATGTTGACGGTTTCCAGAATTAGAGTGTGTGTACTTTGGACATTGTCAGCAGTACAGGGACAAAAGAGAGTTTTAGGAGTCATTAGAGCAATCACTGTATACCACGAGGTTGCGATGGGAGCACAGCTGTGTTTTAAAGGTGGCAGCAGCCAGTTAATTATATTTGCGGGGGTAATTTCCATTCACACACCTCTTGTGTATGACCTGTTAAGTTTACGAGTTTAATTTATATGCTTCTCTCACAGGCAGGCAGGCAGACACACGCACACTCTCTCCCTCTCTCTCCCCCTCTCTCTCCCTCTCTCTCACTCACACAAACACACCATGGGGAGCAGTAAAGAGCAACACTCTTTTGTGTTATTCTAACTAATTGTTTTCTCTGTGGCTTAAAACATACATAAAATTGATTTGCAAGTTGTATGAGCCTTAACAAGTGTGTGTCTTTCTAGTATGCATACATGTGTCTTTCTAGTATGCATACATGCTAGGGGTGAGTAATGGGACAATGTTTTGTACATGGACAGAAACTGGATGTGCTTGGTGTTTTAAACAACCGAAGGTAATCCAAAAATAATGCATTCATCCTGTTTTATTCCATGTCTTAACGAAAGCGAAAAGCCCTAAAATGCTACAATTCCTTGCAATGGGCTCTGTTCACCCAACTTGTCATCTCACCCGTTCCTAACCCAACTGTTACTGCAAGAGTTGCTTAGCGTTTAAGAGGAATTCCACAGGGTCAAGAGTTCAGTCGTAAGGCAGCTCAGACACAACAGTAGCTCTGGTGAAAGTATTATTTGTAAACATACTCTTGTTTGTTCAACTGGGCCTCATGCTGCCCTTAATTGTTTATGTCTTTTTCTTTCGACAGCTGCAGTATAGAACCTTTCCTCCGCACCGGGTCAAAAGTTCAGTTGTCCACCTGTTCATGTCAGACTGCTGAGGCAGCACTAAACTACAATTCAATCCCAATTGGTTAGTGTATATCATTAGGACATATTCTTTCTGAAGGATTTTTTCTTTTTGTGTGTGTGCATTTTCAATCCCTTGCGTATAATCATAAAATCACTTATAAAGCTCCCTTTGGGTTGTGGGCTATCAGTGCAGGGCTACGAGGTCTGACTCGCACAGAGCACAGGTTGCATCTCAGCAGCAGGCTGGACTCTTTCTTTGGCCTGTGTGTGTGTGTGTGTGTGTTACTGAGGGGGCCCCACTCATTCCTCTTCCCACCCGTCTGAAAGGAAGCTAGATATCCTATCGCCGCACAGTTATCCTGCGGAAAGTGGCCTGACACAGTGTCTGACAACAACAAAAAAACTCTAGCTGAGAGATGAAGGCACCTCCTCACTACTGCAATATCTTAATACCCAAGTGAGCTCCTGTGCCACACACACACACACACACACACACACACAGACTGTGTTAAATGCATTGAATATGAAGAACAGGAAAGGACGAGGGAAGACGGGCATGTATGGAGTGGATAGAGGAAGTCACGCCTGGATGGTTTCAGCTCTAGGGTGGAGAGGGGAGCAGGCAGCTACTCGCATCAGCCCAGGAGACGTTGTAGGTCGTGGGCCTGCCGTGCGGACAGACAGCTGGCACTCCTCCTGGAGCCAGAGAGCCAGAGAGGAGTTATGGAGACCCCTTCATCCCCTGCTCTCCCTGCATAGAATATTAATGTCCTCTGCATGACAGCACCCGGAATGAATGGATGAATCCCCAGGTTCCCTCTTTCCCTCTCTGTCTGTCACTCTCCCGCTCTCCCTCTCTGTCTTGAGGGCCACGTCTGCCTCTCAGATGCCTCCATGGGCTCAGGGTTATTTAGGGGTCCGCTGGGGCTGGGAGTCTGGTAGTCATCCTCTTTCAGCCCTCTCGGTCTGTCTCTCCGCCTGTTATTTATCTCCCAGCCTAAGATCCTGTAAGTGGTTCCTGATTCTCAGAAAAGAGTTAGTCACTCATGTTCTAGTGTGTGTGTGTGTGTGTGTATGTGTGTGTGTGTGTGTGTGTGTGTGTGTGTGTGTGTGTGTGTGTGTGTTTGTGTGTGCGCGTGGCTGTGTAGGGATACACATTTGTGTACGTAGAACATAAAGTGTTTTGTGTATTGAAAACAACTCTTTCACAGGCATAGCTCAGTTTGAGAAGTCCAAAGTAGACAAAGGAAAATTAAAGCTTCTTTTATCATGACTTCACTGATTTCTTCTGTAATCTAGGGGAGATCTATGAGTTGAAAATGATGAGGTCCACATCTGGTGGACAGAGATGGACCTCTTGTTGCTATCTTGTTGGTTATTTTGTTTAATAGAGACAGTTAAATTGATTGTATTAGTACCACTGATGAGGTTTTAGATGTCAGCCAGTTCTTCCACAGTGAAATGTTTAAAATAGCAAAAACAGGATGAAAAAAAATTACCCATTCATAATTTCTAGAAACCGAATGGATCAAAAAAGAGAAGAAGGTCCTAGAAACAGACAACCGAGTAGATCAGAAAAAGATGAAGGTCCATCTGGAGGCTGGCCAGATGACTGTAAATATGCATAAACACAGCTGTGCACGTGTTGTTGGAAAGGAAAATATTCAAAGCACCTACGGTAACATGCACACACTGTACATTAAGAACGCAAATCTTCCCTGACTAGGTTAGAGGCATGATGACACATCTCATGCATGCATTCATATATAACCTATGATGCAATGGCAATGCAGGTGCAAATAATATTCACTGTATATAAAGTTCTAGTAGAAAGAATGATTAAAGAAGATCGAAAGGAAAGAAAACAATAAAATGGTTTCATTGGACTGTCTATTACTGATGGTTCTCTGCTTAATGTGGTCTGTGAAGTTGGGGTCTTTTTTACTTTTTATCAGCAAAGGAAAGCTATCAACAAAGGCACAATCATACTCACACACAGAAAAGAAAAACCATGTATTCTAGTGCCTGTGCCTTGAACTCATTGACAAGCATTTTGGCGCTCAGGTTACGTGACTGTAAGTAACTCAACTGAAAACAGACATGTTTTATGTAAACACAAAACGAAAATTAAAGAGTATTTTTTTATTCCTCTGAATAAGAGGATCAACAGAAAACCTTAGGGGAGGAAAACAGGACCCTTCCCCAAAGACGGCACCGCATTGGGTTTTGTTTTGTGTTTGTTTACTTGTGTGCATTATGGAGATTAGAGCCGGGTTTTATGAGACAGATGGCGAGAGAAGTTGCTAAGAACCTCAGGTATGCAGCCTAGCCCAGCAGTGGTGGAGTAGAGAGGGCTTTTCAACAGATGCACAAAAACCCATGAGTGGATACGAGGAAGGATCTACAGTGCAAAGTGCGAGAGCGCCTTTCTTCACATTAACACTCAGCGAGCGAAAGATGGACAACACACACACACACACGCGCGCACACACACACACACAGTGGACGGACAATGAACCAAACCCATACAAACACACTGGAAAACAAAACACACAGTCTGACATCAGTTTCTTAGAGGGTGACACACTCTCTGGCAGACAGTGCTGGAGAGTGGTGGTGGCTGTGTGGGGATGAGAGGGGCTGGGGCGAGGGGTGGGCAGGGGACCTTGGGGCCTAGCCAGGGCCACCCAGCGGGGCCACCCTTCCAGCTCTGATCCCAGTTGACTGCGCCCCTGGCAGGGGAGGGAAGAGAGCCCTCCTCCCCAACAATTAGCCTCCTGCTGGCTGGGCTCGCTCCCGCTGGTAACCGTGTTTGGCTTGCATTCATGCGTCACGGTTGGGTCACTCTCTTCGCTGGAGCTGGGGAGGGGGGGGGGGCAGTGGGGCGGGGGTGCGGGAGGTTGGGAGAGAGAGAGAGAGAGAGAGGGGAGCTGGTGCCCACAGGCTGTGGAGAGAGAGGGGAGAGGGGCCAGAGGCCAGGCCAAAGGAGGGAGCTGAGCTCTCTGCCTGTGCAATCACGCTCATTCCCCGTCCACTGGAGATTAGGGGTGCTATTTACAACTGAACCACTAGGGGCCAGCATGTCTCTTGAGAGCGTTCACTATTCGCTTCACAGCTGTGGTCAAACATGTGCACGAGTTTTTGTGTCTGTGTTTGTTTGGTTTGTTTGTTTGTGTGGTTATATGTGTATATTCATGTGTGTTTTGTTGCATTGTGTCATGCTCAAGCTCTGTCTGGCTATGAAACAGGAGAGCCAGCTGAGACCGCTGGGTTGAACGGGTATGAATATGTGTGTGTATCTGTCTCTGTGTGTGTGTGTGTGTGTGTGTGTGTGTATGTGTGTGTGTGTGTGTGCACAGCCTGAGCATATAGTTTGCACAAGGGCTATTAATCATCACACCCCCAGTCCCAAGTCACTTGCCCTTACACACTCCCAGGGTGGTCCTGTCGCTGGCAATACTGCAGCCCAACACAGGGGGCATGGGGGTCAACCCCCTGACACACACGCACACACACACACACACACACGCATACAGACATGCACACGCCCAGAAACACACTAATACTCAAATACGAAGTCCCGGTGATCAAACACGCATTAGGTTTAACACAGAAAGCATAAAGCCACCAAGCAGCGCATTCCATATTTGCTGCTTTTCCCCCCTTCTCTGTTATTGTGGTTGCCTTAGCAGCCCGCAAAAAGAAATCAGCTATTTCAGCTCCAGCTCTTCCAACCAAAGCGAAAAGAGACACCAAGCGACTGACAGACGCCCCATGTGAACTGTATACTGTGTGAAGCCATTTAGTTCTCTGGGTTTATGGTTAAAGTCTCAAGTTTAACTGATAAATATGGCTCACTACATTTATTTCATAAATAATGTACAGTATCTGTCATGTGTAGTATCTCAATGAATTAAGACTTTGGCTGTGTGACTAAGGCTGCGTGTCTGTGTATGTGAGAAAGCAAGACATTGTTAAAGAGATACCAACTGGCAGGCCAAGAGCAGTGGGGACCAAAGCCGAGAGTGAATATGAAAGTATGTGTATGATTTTATGAGTATGCTGTGTGTGTATGCGTGCGTGCGTGCATGCATGCGTGCGCACGCTCTCAGCCCACCCTCACACAGTGGGGTGTGACATGGAGGCAATAAGGGCATCTGATAAAGCACACATGTGCCTGCCATCATCTCATCAACATTTCAGAGCAGATCCCCACGTCTGATAGCAGCACTCAAGCTCTGGGTTCTGCAGAGGACCATGAGCCAGTCAGCTGACAGAGCATAGTGTCACACAGGCCTGTGTCAAACGGTGTGCAAGCAGGCGGGGATTTGATAAGGACACAAACACACGCATACGCACACACACACACGAACACACACAGAGCCAAAGAGAGGGCAAGAGACTCATCAGGCCCATCCACCAACTGCAGTATTAGGGAGGAAACAAACCCTGTGCCAAAGCAAGCATGTACGGCACAAAATCGAGAAAAAGGAACCAAGACAGAAATCAGGACCACCTTCTGAAGTCTCCTCTCTCTCGCTCTGTCTTTCTCCCTCTACTCACTGTCGGTCTCCCGCCCCTCTCTCTCTCTCTCTGCTTTTTTTTCATGGCATCCCCTTAAAGACTGAGAAAAGCTTTTTGGCTTACAAATCATGTCTGTCTTGAATTATGAGCTCCACAAAACAAAATCCCAAAAACATGCAGCCTTTGCCCAGAGGACACAAGATTCCACCAGGGTTTGGATTTTAAAATCCCCAAAATACATTTCTCTGTCACTTTTTTTCCCCCTCTGAGTATAGAGGGAACCTTCTTACTACAACCACACCGGGCTTTGCTGATCTAAGTAGCACAGCGCAGGCAGTTCAACAATGCAAACAGATTATTTAATGGTACAACCACCAATCTATAATAATTATAGACGAGTGGATATGACTGCAGGGGCCCTCACTGAGTGTCAGAGGCAATAGGATCAGCTGAAAAATGACTGCTGTGCAGTTTCTTCTAACTGTCTAGTTGTTTCACGTTACATTTCCACAAAAATACTACGATTATATCTCGTTTAAAAGATAATGTTTTAGCACAACTATGATTATCAGTCTGTTCAAAAATCACTTAAATCCCTGCATCCTTTTGAAGAGCTGCTTTTAAAAGACTCTACCGGCTCCTGTGTTGTTGTGTTGGTTTGTTGTTATGTTTGGGGGGGGGGGGGGGGTTGTGTTTTATGTTGTCTATGTTACTTTGTATATGTTATGTTGATTTTGTATATGTGCTGATTCTCTGAAAATCTCAATAAAAAAAAAGGTTTTGAAAAAGACTCCCGTCACTATCTTTTTGAAAAATATCCACTGCCGCGACTGGCCAGCCTGTTGGCTGGGTCAGAGTGAACAGCAGAGGCACACATGGTCTCTCCAGAGTCTAATCGCACGCTTCTCACCTCCCTCTGCCCCCTCCAAGATTCCCTCCGCGAGGGCGGCCGTTCGCAGGCGCTCCGTTTCCCCGGGGGAGCCGCGGGGAGGTGTCTGAGTTTCCACGGCGCGGTGCAAAACGGCGGAGCCGTGTCAAAGCGGCCCCCAGGGCGGCCCGGTGAGAGCCGCACCTGATTCCGATTAACAACCTCAAGGAAAAGCAGCTCCTTCTGCCGCATGTGTTTGTTTCCATTTCTGTTTTTTTTTTTTTTTTTTTTTCATGTGAGGGTTCATTTTCTCTTCACCATGACAGAGTAGGGTTTTTTTTTTTTTTCATGTGAGGGTTCATTTTCTCTTCACCATGACAGAGTAGGGTTTTTTTTTTTTTTTTTTTTTTAAACATCCATTTGCTAACATTTAATTTCCTGTTTTTTTTTTTCTTCTCTGTAATGTAATTGGCCATGTTCTTGCTACATAATGGGTTATACATGTAAACAGTACTGGTCTAAGAAACCGATGAAGTTCATAAGAAAACAAATTGCCAATTGGCTGAAAATCAATACAACCCCCCCCCCCCTCTCTCTCTCTCGTTCTCCTTTTACCCTTTTCAATCTCTCTAAAGTCTATCCACACCGACTCCCAAAAAGAGGCATCAATGGTCTGGAAATCACTGACTATGTGGACTGCTGATTGCTTGGCTTCGGAGTTGATGTTCTGAAGCAGAGAAATAAACCGCTTGATGACATCACTTTTTTCTCCCAAATTCTTCTCTATGGTCACATGGGCCGATAGCAGAGTTCGGACCATAGAAAACACAGATGGCCCACAGGCCAGGCTGGCTCAGTCCGGCCTAGTCCATCTGGGCAGCCCTGGGACCAAGCAAGCAGTCAGACCAGTAGAAACAAAACCTGTGGTCCCTGCTGCCCCCAAGAAAACCAAGCTAACCTAGTGAGGGATTGGACTACTGCTGCAGTGGGAATGAGAACCTGTGTGAGTGGGTGTAACATTTAGCATTCAGGAGCATGTGTGTGTTCAGGTGTGTGTTCAGCTGTGTGCTGCAGCTTCACTGTATCCGCATCCATCAGTGAGGATCACTCTGTAGAGTTCCTCTCATTGCATATAACTGACTGGCCTGATCACTCAAAAGTGATGAATTGATGAGTGGCTTTTTTTCAAATTATGCGATGCACGTTGTTTAATACAAATTATTTCAGTCTATCTGTGAGGATGAGGTTTGGCTCACCTACCAGTGGGACCATAAACAGAGCCAGGTGTCCCACTATTTGGACAGACTCCAAATTCCTGAGCCTCTGAATATTCCACTCACATTTAATAGAGAGGAGAAATGTGTGTGCATTACAATCATGCATTTGAGAGCCACTTCATCAGAGGCCTCTTAGTCGTGAGTTTCATTGATTTCTCTCCAGTAATGACCTGCTCCTGTAAATAATTGATCACTATGTCACATGCCAGCGCCTATGTTATGAATTTCTAAAACTCTAATTAGAGAAGGGGATTTGTTTAATATGACTTGTTTCTCTTTTATTAGTACCAAAATCTCCAACAAGCAGTGCTTTGTGTGTTTTAGTAATTGCGTGACATTTAGTGAGATGTAATTAGAGAAAGTTGTCATTTTCTTTCATGTTCTCAACAAGTAGCTCATTTTCCTTTTGAAAAAAATGTATTAGGTATTGGATTGGTTCTGTTTCAAAACTGGTGAGTATTTCAATGTTCTGCTCTTTTAACAATTTTGGCTACGACTGTGGAAGATTTGTGAGTTCTCATTCATGTAGCCACACCTAATTTAGTAATACCTGTATTACAGCAAAGGATGTGAACCAGACTTCAATTTACAGCCATCATAACTTCTACTATATGATGTGTGATTAAATAATTATAAGCAAGCACGACATCCCTGGATTAAAAGCATGTATATAAAGGAATTTGTGACAACTGTCAAGAGTTTGGAGCTAGATTGGCTTCAAATGAGAAAGGAGAGCCATCTGCCCAACAGCTTAAGCAGATTTAAGAGAGAAAAGCCCTCAGATAGCTGTAACTTCAAATGTGAGAGCCATGGGGGCAAAATGCCCAGCTGTTTCAATACTTGGGTCAGGTCTGATCACACTTGAAAGAGTCACTTGACAGAAAAGTACATGGTACTAATACAGAGCTCAAATAACTGAAGATTCCCAGAAAGGTTACTATAGCAAGCCTCTCTGATTACGTCGTCAATACAACCTAAACCAGTCAGTTTGGTTTGAGATTAGTCTTGCTCAGTATTCAAAGGCTTTTCATTCAAAAGGACGGCTCTATCTGAAGCGATACCCAAACCTTCTTTGGGGAAAACTTTTACCACTGTATGCCGTCCAATACGCAAATGTGAGATGATCTGAGTGCTCCCTGCTATTTTTAGGGGCAGCCAGAGTTGAGTGAGCTACGTGCGGGACCGTCCGGGAGAGCAGCCAGTGTGTCATTGATATAATCACATCCCATTCAAAACCCATGTCTGCGTGAGTCACTGCCGTGACACAGTGACTTCTGTTCCTGCTGCCCAGCCACAATACCACAGTTCAAATGTGCATCGCGGGCATGTCTTCCTCAGATGAAGTTTACAAGGAGCCCTGCTTGAAACAACAGATCCCTGTGCAGACATCAAAGATAAAGTTCAAGGTAGAAGTCACATACTGGATGCAGCCAAATGAGGGCAGAATATGTGTCACTGACATTTATCCGTTTTCTTTTTTTTTACAAGCTTTGCTATTCAATTCCCCTCGCCACAAGGTGTACTCATCTACTCTCCCAACTCAAAAATGCTCATCCTTAATGTTACTGAATCCTGAATGTTACAGTGTATCTTGCAAATTAATTTATGCAAACGAAAAGTAATGCACAGTATGTTGTGTGCTATAGAGTTGAAAATATTTTTTCTTTTATCGCTACTCACTGACTTTTGCAGTAGAAATCCCATTGTGAGTGTGTTTCAGTGGTACACTGAAAAATAGGAGAATGACGGGGCAGAGGATGGTTAGGGAGACACGTCTCAGGAAAGATTCAATCAATCTACATCCACCAACTGTCTTTGAGCCATGTACTCAAAGAAAGGATCACTGTAACTCCAAAATTCCTAGTTTATGGTAAATATGAGGGGTAGCCATTTTGTCTGGGTTATCTGTTTAAAGACAAAAACAACTTTTTTTGGTCAGGGGAATAGCAACTGGCACAACTGCCCACTCAGCTATAAACTGTTCCTTTGTCCATGAAGTATGGGAAATATGAAACATAATTGGAAAATAATTCCACAAGTTGTTCTAAAATACTGAGCTGTCCCCCAAACAACTGTATTCTCTGGTCACCACACAGTGAAGCATTTTTATACCCCAAACTGTTTGAGGGCTGAGTGCCTATGTAATGCAGCCAAGAGGGTGGCTAAAGTGTTCATAACACCGAACAATTACCAACAAAACAG
Source organism: Sardina pilchardus (assembly GCF_963854185.1). NCBI lineage: Eukaryota > Metazoa > Chordata > Actinopteri > Clupeiformes > Clupeidae > Sardina > Sardina pilchardus. The sequence goes on along the minus strand of NC_084996.1, from coordinate 15,587,530 downwards.
AACATTTATTTTGTGTCTCGGCTGAATATTTTAGGAAGCCAAGTCAGTCCTAACAAAGGGATGAAAGAGGATAAACGGAGGACTTCAAAGTGTTGACAAGTGGGTGTCCATACTGAGTGATTGACACATGAGGAGTCTTACATGTTGAATTTCAAAAACAGACTGAGTGACTGTGGCTTCCCACCCCGACTCAAACTGACCCAACTTGCATTTAATTTTTGCTCACATTCTTTCAGACCCCATGGCCTAACCTCAGTCGAGACTACAATTCTGTCTCAGAGGACTCTGAGGCGGCAAGAATAACCTTTTCAGGGAAGTGTGGAGTTGCTGGTCTGAAATCAAAATAACTGTTTTGCTTAAGACTCATGGTTTATGGTATCATCAGGGGTGTCTACCGCCCTGATGAAATGTCTTACCAAATCAGAGGCGATCATACGGGGGCATTGCACCCCGAGGCATCACATGAAGACAGTTGTAGCACAACTGCAAGTGGAGATCAGAAACACTCTGGTGGTCTGCGAAAGAATAGTATTTGAACGAGGTATGGGGCTGTTTATTCAGAACCGCCATCACTGCATCTGTCCAAAGTGAAGACTGTTTTTTCAAATGTAAACTATCTGAAAATAATCTGTTCCCTTGATATTCTAGGAGTCCCCTTTTTCTTCAGAAATAAAATGTGTTAAAATGGTTTCAGAGTTCAAAATAGTGGGTGGTTAAATAAATGTGTATCATTACCCGCCTCTGAGTTCAAACTTAACATTAACCATAAGCCAATCTACAAGCTGGAAGGAGGATTTTTTTGGCAGTAATGCAAATTGAATGTGTCCTTGCTCGACTTAGATTTCTTGTTTGTATTTTGAGTTTGTGAATGACTACTGGCAAAATCCCAGTGATATAAATGCAGCAGTCAGAAGTCTATTCGCACAGGGTGGAAGTAATGTAATGTGAAAGACGTGACCAGCGCACAAGAGAAAAACTTCGTTAGAAATAGTATTTAGAGTAATCTCTCTAACAAATTAATTCATGTTTGCTACCAGCACCTTTACTGAAATCTACAGTAAAGACCCGAGGTTTGATCAGCATCCTTTCAGTTTCCTGGTGGAGTTGGTTGGGGTCTGTGCATATAAGGATGAGAATCTATTCCATTTGGAACTTCTCCGATCCCAATTAAGTATGCATTAAATCTGTGGTGCAATTCCTGACCACCAGCATGACTGTACAAAGGGGTAACTAAACGCTGGAGTAGTTGGTGTCGTGCCAAATTTAGGCCATGCGGAAACATTCAAACATTCATCAGCGAACGATATAGTCCACGGCGCACCAAAATGTGGGCAAAATCGTGCAGTGCGTTTCACAGTCATTTAGTTTGACAGCGCCTCACATGAGTAGTCTATGCGCTCTTAAGACATTTCTAGTTATACCATAGCTCTAAAGTCGTGATGCGCAAGCTTACAGGAGAGTGACTGTAAATGGGCATTACGCGCTGTTTGTAGTTATTTTCACTTGATGATGGACACAACTTTGGACGTTCCCTCAGCTCAGAAAAGCAGTTTATACTAAAAGTGCCAAATATGTCAACAAAAGCACTGCAATTATTCGTGCAATCTGATCATGACACCTGCCACAACACAGAGTGGAAACCAGTGAACGCCTTCACTGCTTTCTTCACTTGCTTGCTTGCTTTCCTTCCTAAGGAACCAGCGTTCAAATCACACTAGACAAACACAATTCTCCAAACCAGGTCACACAATTAAACATCCGTAAGTGTTTGTATGAAATAACTTCCTCTGAGATACATTATTGTGTAATATCGTCACGCAAAACACTAACGGGTTGAGCACTAGGCCATTAGGCCTACCCTACCCTGTCACGTACTGTAGGATGTTGCTTACATTTCTACAATATCTTTTTCCTTTTTTTCCCTTTAAAACTAAACGTTTATGTCATTAAACGAATACGATTTTTCCAATCCATGCCCAATGGACTTTAAAGTGATGAAATGGGTAACTGGTTGATTGGGAAGCTTATGCACATACATTTAGGATGGCAGTCAATTTCAATTAGTTCCACCTGCGTGCATTTTTACACACGGCTCATATTCTATGTAAACATATAACATTTTCAATGCACTTGAGTTACCTTTCGTATGATCAATTCAGTGATATATTCAGTCAGTTAGGCCAAACCCTGTGTAAGCGTCTGAACAATTACAATACACTCATTAAATGAAACAAGAACTTACTTCTGACAGCTACAATACCTCCCCTGTGAATTATTTGTTAAACACGTTTTTATATGAATTGGAATTAAATTGGACAATACACTTCTACGATTATAGATTTACAAACAGGTTGAAACTGGCAAATAAATATAAAGAGCTACTGGTTTCTCGAACCAGTAACAGTACTCCAGTTACAGCTTTACTGGTGCCTAAGCTGCTTACACAGATCATTGGCCAGCTCATTAATTCCTTAATAATGATTAGAATAAAATAGCCAAATACTTTAGTCATTCCAGGCTTACTAGTCAAGTTAACTTTTGTTACAATATACACATAGTTTTGCTGATTTTGCACGAAACATGTATTATTTAAAATGCAGTAGCCTACTTTTAAAATAAACTTACCAACACATTCGTTAGCCTCTCTTGCTGTGGCGCGTTGCCATGGACGATCATAGTGGAACGGTTTGCATCGATCACACTCTGGTCCTGCGGTGTTATGCTTGCACTCACAGACCAGATTTCCCTCCCGGTCTTTCACGCACTTTGAAGCGTGCCCGTTGCACTTGCACCTCCCGCCAACCTGCAAGTCAGACACCGCATAAAAATACGACTCCCGAGCCAATTCCGAATCGTCCTCGTTCTCGTCACCAAAGGTGTGCAGTCTGCTGAATGTTACTTTGATGTCGGTGGCAGTCACCCAGTCCTGCAACACGGGTGAGTTGTCAAAGTCGTGCGCGGACGGTCTGCCGTCCAAAGTGCTAAAGGCAATAAGTCCCCCGGTCAGAGGATGCATGTCAGTGTGGGAGTCTGTGCAGATGGCCTCCTGCTCGTTCTGTTTGGTGATAACGGCTTTGTTTTGCCGGTTAAACATTTTCTTGCACTGTGTAGAGTAAAACTGAAAAGGGACCCAAGATTTGCCATAGTCCATTGATTTGTAAATGGCCATAGATTCAGGACGCGGTGAACAAAACTGTAGGCTTACATAGGTCACCTCAAATTTCTTACCAAGAGACAAAGTGAGAGTCACGTTTTGAGGATATTGTACATACGTTTCTGACTGCCAACAGGTGAGGTTATGGGGGTTGTTTAGATCAGTCAAGTATGCTGGTGGATGAGTCTTCTTGGGCTCGTCGGCGTCGCATGTATGGCAGTCCCTGGACCTCTCCTCTCCTTTCTCCGTTACCACGCAGTAGCGCGCAGCGGGGCTACCACAGGTGCTTGTCGCGCGCACATCTTTGCCGAACGCAGCATTGACAAAGTCGGGGATGCACCTCCTAGGGTTACCGTGCTCATCGTTACACGGGTCAGGAGGGGATGACTGCGCGGCGAACATACTCATCCCGTAACCTCCCCGTGTTTCCCTTACCACCAAGGAAAGTGTCACCAAAGCGACCCAAGTCCCAGCGCTGCTGAACATTGTAATCCGTATCCTGGGATGTCGCTTGCGGTGTAATACACAGGTGTCTAGGGAGAAAATACACTTGGATTTTAGCACTTTGAATATAGAAACAGGATTTCCACACAACATTAAAGAAATATGCCTGCTAACGGTGCATGTCTGCATGTAGCCTAGATATTAGCCCAAAAGGAATCAGACAAAGCAGTAAATACGCGACTAACAAAAAGATCAGTATAAGGACAAAATTACATAGGAAAGGGTTCTATTCTGGAATCACAAGTACCTGTGAAAATCAAATATCAATAAGTTTACTCTTAAATGAACAACAAGTCTACTGCTCACCGTGCAACTGAAGTATACAAAGTGATTCCTCCTAAGAGGCAAAGTAAAAGTCCACAGAAGACTGTCCAGGGCGCACTGTTTTTTTCTGTGCAGTATAGTAGCAAACCGTCTGACAAAAATATAGATGTCTCTGAAAAACTCCGCCGGGTTATCTGCCTGTCAGATCTTTCTCTAATTTATTTGGAGCTAAAAAGATATCTCAGACATATTACAGGGAGAGCATGCAATACGTTTGCCCGTTTCTCTCTCACACCCAGTCACACCTCTGCCTCTCCTTCTGTCTGCCTCTGCTTCCCACCCTGTCCCTCACTCTTTCTGCCGCTCTCACTGTTTGAATAGAAAGTGAGATTCCGTAATTCAGCCTATTCTGAGGTCATGGAATAGACACGCACGCTGTGCCGACCTGGGGAACAACGACATCCCCTGGTGGGCAATGCGCCTTCATTAGTCAGTCGTTGCAGCTCAGGCAATGATTTTTGGAAGGAGCTTTAAAGATTTTATGAAGTGTAATACTTTCAAATTACAAATATGGATAATCTTGATAACCAAGAGGGAATGGTTTATTACGCGTATTTTATGAAACATATTTGGGTAGAAGGACATGTCATTGATGATCAATGTGATAGAGGAAGCTTTTCTTATTTTATTTCAGAATGCAACTAATGTATGTATTTAATTTCATTCCCCCACAAACAGACAATCGAATCTCCTCGAAGTAAACTAGCCTACTCGTTATTTCCAAACCCACGGATAATTTATCTCAGGCCTATCAAGGCTAATTTCAACCATAAATGGATTTTAAAATAGGCCTAGACCTACATTGCGAGATTAGATAGTGAGAGGTTAGAAAACCTAGCTTGACACAAAGCGGCCACATAGCTTGTGTTTGAGTCGATTCACAATTGACCAAGGACCAGTGCTTATTTCAGAGTTCATCTCTCATTAATATAATTGTACAACGAGAAGGATATCACCGTGTGACATACAACTGAAACACAAGGCAATGGCGTCATCTTGTGGACACAAGGACGCATAATCTCAGAAAGAAAGTTAGAAATACCTACTATATCTGATTTTGTAGTAGGTAAACTGTTGAACATATATATATTATGAGCATATGGGTCAGTGCAAGGGCACCAACTGGGTTAGGGCAGTGGTTCTCAAAGTGTGGCGGGGCCCACTCACATGGAGTCCTGTGGGCGCCACGCACAGGAGGACATTTGTTGTCTTTTTTGTGTCAATCTTTATTAATTCATCTTTATCAATTACATGTAAATCAAACATTGAAAACAAAACAGCTACACATGAACATGAGAGTCATGAACAGGCAATATAAAGTAAAGCACCATCAGATCCAGGGGTCTAAAGCGGGAGATGTGACGTGGAACAAATGTGCGAAAATAATAAATATCTTACAGTAACATGATCATTTTGCTGGGGTGATGGTGTCAAGTGGGGCCTGACAGTTCCCCTCCTACAAAGTGGGGTATGACAGAAAACCTTAGAGAACCACTGGCCTTGGTTTAAAGTAGGCTTACTCTGGTGGATTAATATAATCAGATGTGTGCAGACGTATGTCACCACCACAAAACATTTCGATGAAGAGTAGGCTATTGAAAACTTCTGTTATGTGCAATCTCAAGTTATTAACTTTTCTGGCCCTGAGAAAACTGACGCTTTCTTTTGACACCTTTGCACCCTGCAGACAGCGCACCGCATTCTGGTTGCGATTAAGATGACAGTTTCGACACTGTGTGAGGGAACTGTTTTGCGCTCATATTTTTAGCCATCCTGTTCAGCCTAGCTTGAGCGTCTAAACGTCATTAGGCTACTTACAGTACAGTCATACATCCTACAGGCTCTATTTGTGTTGGTTATTATTAAGACTGTTCAGCACACAGTCACACATATTAATTTTGTAGTAGCCTTTAGTGATTATGAAGTAAAATACTTGCCGTGTTGTTATTTCACTTCTGCCATAAAAGTCTGAAACGACCAGCAGGTACGCTACTTCCCCGATTTGTCTGACGCCATTGTCGTCGCGGAATAAGGAGAATTTATGTCAGTCATGTTGGCAGTGGCTGAATGGGCTTTGGACATCTAACTGACTGCACCCTGGACACAGCATTTCTGTAAGTAACAAATTAACCCCTTCATAATGAGCTTAAGGAATTCAGAAAAGTCAGATTAGGCCTACTTTATCGCCTTGACATAAAAAAGCTGCCCAAATTTGACCATGACGCGTGAGCAATATTTTAGGAATGAAAGATGCTGTTGGATCTTGAGGGAGACAAAAAGGTTTTTAACAGTTGACACTGAAATATTTAATCTCATCACTATTGATATCATAGTGAAAGTCACGTAACGCTGGCTGCCCTCTGTGTCTGCAAAGCAGAAGTGACATTAACCAGTTTGTTCACCAAGGGGACAGTAGCCTACATTTGATGTATAATTTCAATATCATACACCATATATAATATTGACTTCAGTGTCCCACAGAATTACTAACCGTCCATTTCGCCAACAGAGCAAGTCTGAGTCTTCTCTTGTAGTGTGGTAATGTCTTACTACAGGAGAACACAGGAGAAGGGATTTTTGATCATTCCTCATGCTCTCTATAGATCCTGGATCTTGGGTCTTCTCGTGAACTCTCTTCTTGACCTCAGTGGAATGTAGATCAGGGGACTAAAGCTGATACAGTATGACAAAATTTTAGCTTCTTGGTAGAAGAACAGATTTTGATTTTAAATAATTTTGGTACTTCCTGGACTCCATCAAGTCGTATACCAACAATAGCCTACCGCCAGGGTACTTTGAATGGGAAACAGCCCCATAGCATCACACATTCGCCATCATATTCAATACTTTTAGGTGGTATTAGCTGTCTATATACTTCTACATGAAACCCACCTTGAGTTTTTGGAGTCTGACCGCTCTGCATTTTTACTCTAACCATTCCCACATTGTGGTACTCTGCATCCTCCTCTAGGTTGATTCATTAGAGTTCGTAAAAGCTACTTTCTTGTGCAGTATCCATTCCGACAAAATTTTGCCTAATTGCAAAGCAGGGCTCTTGAATGTTTCCCATGGTGATGGATAAAGGGGTTTGGGCCCTGTGACGCCTATTTTTTGGATGGAAGTTATGGAGGGATTTTACACTTAGGCCAATTTAGTTAGATGTGTGGGACACCTACCTCATTTCAATTTGTAAAATTCCTATATTCCTAAATTCAGATTTCTCGGGATAACTGTGATGTGACTTTATGATTGTTTCATTTATCAATCTTGCCTCAGATACATGTGTTTTTAATGAAACATTTGTAGACAGATTGATAACTGATCAATTTCATACGAGTTCCAATAGGTCGCTGCGTTGTTCCTATCCATGACAGCCCAGAGTGCCTGTAAAAAAAGACTAAGAGCACCATGATTTGGCCACTATGCAGACGTTGTTTAAGTGGATCACTTGTAATTGCTTTGTTCATGTAACGGCTTTGTTTATTTTGGGAGTATTGGGAGTATTATATGTCTGTACTGTGTACACACAGGGGAACTTACTGTGATGCATTTCTGGTGTTTTGTATACTTGCATATTAAATTTAAAGAAACTATAGCTGTGTTTGAAATGTTCACTTGTCCCCTAGGTAGCCCTCTACATAGCCCCCCTAGAGCAAACACTATATAGTGAACAAGTGAGTGAGTGAACGAGTGAACATTTTGAACACAGCTTATATTCATATAATTGGCCAGAGCCACTGAAGTTAGACATGTTTTTTGGTAAATCTGTTGCGTTTCATTATTATAGTATTTATCAAAGCATTTGCATACCACACGGCTCCATCACAGGGCCACAATAGTCCATTAGAAGGCCAGAGTGACCACAGAAAGTGAAGTGAAGAGAGAAAGAGTTTCGCTCTTGTTAGCTACACAATGGCAAATGGGGAAGAATTTCTTTTGTGGTGAGAGACAGTTCAATTCAGATGGGCTGAACTATTTTCCCCAACTTCCTAATTTATCAAGGGATAGGAGTTGGAAATGGTGACACTTTATAATTTCTTACATCTCTGACAAAAGATTATCTACTTCTAAAAAAATATTTCTCTCTCTCATACAGATTAATTTGTGATGACTATTACTATTATCAAAGTGTCATCAATTCATCAGAATATATACTTCCATCATCCTTAGGACTATATCACTTCTTACTACAAAAAAAATAAACAACACACAAATGCTTGTGCAATGATATCAGATGCCGTAGGCCTACATACATAGGAGTTGAGTGCTGTTTCAGTTAGTAACCATCAGCCTAGATGACCACTTTGATCCTTCACACTCAAGTAAGCGCTATGGCTTCAGAGAAATCATGTGACACTTTGTTTTTCTTACTCAGCAGCGTTTATCGTCCTGTTGGGTTTTGTGAGTGTGATATTTGTATACATCCTGAAGCTTGTGTATGTGGTTCAACTGCTCTTCACCATGTGTCTTTCTTTGCAGATGAGACTGCCTTGAAGTCGGTATGTGATAGGCTACAGAAACTCACACTTGACCTCAACACCTGCATTCTATGGGTAGTCATGGAGACCTCAGGTAGGCTACGACTCGCTATACTGACAGTCATGGAGAAGATAGATGTGTTATACTTTGAACAGGAAAATATGACTTTGTTTAAGTCTGGGAGTTCTGTGATGAAGGACTGTCTGCTATTCTGAATCATTTAGTAAGAGGAATAACGTTGCCTGATTCAGGGAGGCCCTTGGCCATTATTTTAAATTAAGACTTCCTCTTGTTTTTTATAGTTTCTCCTGTTTTACAGCATATTCCAGTAATACCGAAAAATACAGTCACAAAAAGACACAGTCACTCCTGAAGCTTGCTTAACTTTTTTACTCTTATCATTGTCTGTAGAGATGTGCTGAAGATCTTATAGAGGAGATTGCACCTGTTGGTTTCTTTGTTTACTGTAATAAATCAGAGCTCTTTTACTCTTTAGAAGGGAGCATGTCCTCAGCTATTGAATGCAACTTGTACCGCAGCATCCAAGCTATCCTCAGAGAACTGGACTGTCCACATAAAGCTGCTTCAGCATGCAACAGGGGTGAGGGCAAGAACTGAATGTTGTGCATTTAACTATGAGACTATTTATTGTGCCATTGTGGCAGACCAGATAGCTGTGTGTGTGTGTGCGTGTGCGTGTGCGTGTGCATGTGCGTGTGCGTGTGCGTGTGCGTGTGCGTGTGCGTGTGCGTGTGCTTGTGTGTATGTGCGCGCTCAATAAGTGGTGCATTTGTTGTGTGTGTCCCTATCCAGGGATGCTGAGATGGACTTTGCACAAGAGGATAGAGAATAACCCCTCCCATTGTGTCTCCCTGTTGAGAGTTCTGGTGAAGGAGCTGGAAAAGGTCAGTGCTGTTGGACAAAGTAAACCACCAACAATGCATAACCTTCTCAGAAGCTGTGTGATGACACATTTTTAAAGGAATGTCTAAACTAGTTTATGATAGAATGGTTGTTTTTATCTATGAGAGGAGTCAAAGCAATTCTCAGTGTGCCTTTTCCTCGTCTGCAGATACAGTAGCAATAGCTTTGCATTCACAGGGCACAGACCACAATTACTAATATGGCCTTCAATTTGAGATAGAGTCATTTTGAGATCTATGAGTTATATTTGAAACCAGAGGTGCACACCGCACAGTTCTATTTCAGTATGTGACTTGTGGCTCTGTCAGACTATCAGTAGTGGAGTGGGTGAAGCGGATGGTCTTTTCATGACCTTAATACACACATACTGTAGCCAGCTATGAATCACTAATCCCATGCTACGTTTCATGATTTCCATGGAATACATATCCTACACAAGGCTAAATTATGTCTGTTTATGTATATAAGGCTTCTAAATGTATAAGTAGGCATGGTGGTGATATTCATCAGAGTTTTCTGTCCACACAGGTTGAGAGGGTTGACTACAAGACACGGATCATCCCTCTCCTTCATATCCTAGCCTATGTTGTGCTGCAGGTTACAAATCTTTCTTTTCCATTCTTTTTTTTAAGGGGAAAAAAAACCAACTTTCACTGACATGTCATATTTTGTTTGGGTGAGAGGCAGACGTGGTGCTCTGCTCTTTAGAATGTTTCAAATGAAGGGTTCTGGCTTTGTCTTTTTTGGCTAAGCTCAGAATATTTCTTTTCCTGGCTGTCATCTGTTATTGTTCTCTGTTGGTGTGTCTTAATATTTTCACTGCCGTGTAATTTAATAGTCACAGCCTTTGCGATTCAGTCAGCCAGATTTCTTGACATTTTTGCACCAAAGCAAAATCGACCACTGATTGTTTTGTCTTGAATTGAAAATATATGGTCAGGAGAAGAACGATTCCTTTCCCCCATCTGTTTTCCACATTTCACTCAAACTCACTACTCAAGTTCTCAATCAAATAAAACTGTATGTTTTTTTTGTTGTTGTAACAGTCAGTCCACATTCCAGACGACCTCTATGAGAGAATGTATACCTCCATCAAAAAGCTGATCACACTACCAGAACCCTACTGCACCGTGAGCCTGGCCTATGCCCGCATCATTAAGATGGAGATGGGGACACCAGGTGTGGTGAATAGGCAAAGCTTCAGCCATGACTGATTTGTCCGTGCATGCTTAACTTACTTGTCACTTGTCAACACTGCATCATTAATGGCTTCTAGGAACCTGTCATTGTCCCATTTTTTTGCTTTAAAATCTACGAATGACCTCATATACACCATCTAAGAAGAGAAACCGGTATCTTAACCAAAAACACCTGTGTGGGTTAGTTGTTTCTGTTATTGAGGCCGGTAAACAGTTGTTGTGGCCTCACAAAGCAGAAGAACCATGTTCTCAGAATTATGAATGAGTGTGAAAGTGTGAAATTAGATCTTCTCTAAACTTTGTGTTCCCCTTTTCTAACAAAGGTGTGGGTGGCAAACATAACTGCACATCCCACTCATGCAAGACTGAAGAGAGGTCACTTATTTTTGACTCCTTCTCCTCTTAAGGTCTTTTGTATCAGAGGCGACTGGTCGCCGAGCAGAGTTTGAAGAACGACAGCTACACCCTCCAGGAGAAGTAGGTGTCTTATGTTGACTCCACCCACTACCCCCTCTTCCAGTCAAGCACACAGCGTGCTTTCTGTCTAAGTCAGCAACGGGGAACGTGTTGTGTTCGCCCGCCATTGAATGACTCTGTGATCCAGAAGACTGAGTTTCGTAATGAGGAAGTGAGGAGTTGGGCCGTGCCTGTCTTGTGTCCGCCTATCTGTCTCCTCAGTCGCACAACTGACACATCCCCTTGCTTTATCTCTGTCTGTCTCATAGCGTGCGTAGGGTGTCTCATCATAGCATCTGGCTCGTCTGCTTTCCCAACAGGGTGTTTGTGTTTGCGGATCCTGCTGTTTTCCCAGAATCCCTGGTGTCGGCCGTGAGGGCTGACGTGGAGTTCACCAGCCCAAACTGCGGCGTGGAGAGTCACATGCAGCGGGCGGTGCTGCACAGCCTTCAGGCCACTCTGGGAAGACACTGCCATGGCCCCAGACTAGCCCAGGCCCTGGAGGTGTGTGTGTGTGTTGTGTGTGTGTGTGTGCCTGTGCGTGTGCGTGTGCGTGTGCGTGTGCGTGTGCGTGTGCGTGTGCGTGTCTGTGTCTGTGTGCGTGTGCGTGTGCGTGTGCGTCACTGTGTCTGTGTCTGTGTCTGTGTGTGTGTTTGTGTTTGTGTTTGTTTAATAGTCTGTCTGTGAAAGAGAACAGAGAATGACACAATAGAGAGAGAATAAGTGATCCTGTCAAACAAAATTGTCCACAAATGGTTTCATGTGGTATATCCGCATGCATTGTTGAAAGGGTCTGTAAACAGTTTCCATTTTCTGTTCTTTGTTGTCTGTCTGAAACATATTGTGCTGTTAGGGGGATGTATTGTAAACATGATGTCTCTGTATTTAAAGGCATCTGGGAGAACTTGCAAATGTAACTAAGCTCAGTTACTGTACCTGCATAAGACCATTCAGCTCTAAAACCCAAATTAGTCATTCATCTGAACTTCAAATAATGTCAAGGTTGAAGAGGACCTGTCCATTGGCATTTAGATAGTAATAAAATGCACCCCATATGAACTTTCATCACTAGTGCCGGCCCAAGCTGTTAAGGGGCCCTTAGCAGAATTAGATTTCGGGCCCCCCTCCGACCATCACAGAGTCACCTCTGCTTGTTATTGATACAAATGTCACACTATAATGTAACATTATCAATGGTTTTAATATAGTTGTTATTTGCACCAAGTCAGTGTCAGCAGTTATTGGAAGGTATATTGATCTTGAAATCAGAATTCTATTATGTTTTGCATTCATAGCCTACAAATGCATTGTTGGCCCCAAGCAGCCTCTAAGCAGGCGCCATACAGGCGCCAAACAGCAGCTCTGTTCATCACCTCGGTTTGCTGGTGTGTGTGTGTCTCACTCTTTCTCTCTCTCTCTCTCTCTCTCTCTCTCTCTCTCTCTCTCTGTGAGTGTGTGGGTGTGTGTGTGTGTGTGTGTCTGGGCACACGTGTGATGGCCTACTTCCCCCTTGTGTGTGTGTGACAGGCTTGCGGAGCACAACTGAAAAAACACTTCCAGGAAGTGATGACAGCAGTGGAGGAGAGTGTGGAGGACATGCTGTGTGACTCTGGCCATCAGCAGAGCCGGCTGCAGCACATCTACACGGACATCATGAACGCTGCTAAGCAAGGTGGGCACACCTCTGGGGTCCTTGAGTGGACAGTGCTGTCTGTGTGGCTGTGTTTGTGTGTCGGGGGGGGGGGGGGGGGGGGGGGGGTCATTCTCTTTCAGTCATTTAATCTCAAGCAAAAGCAGTTTGAAAAGCTAAAAGTGAAAAAATTAATCATCGCACACTGATTTATATACACTTATATTTATTTGGAGCGAACAACGAGTTTCACTATAGGCGCTTCCTCAGGTTCGCTCTCCTCAGTTTGAAAAGCTGATGGTATGGATGGAAAAGCAGATGTTGCAGATAAAGCATCCACATTCAGATTCTGTTCTTGTCCAGAGAGTCTTGAGCAAAGATTCTAGAGCGGAGCACATGCATTTGGAACATAAAATAGTTTGACAAAGTTTAAGGCATGTTTACTATGGCAGTTCTATGATCAGACTGGTTTATTTAAAGGATTTCCGATGTTGTGGTCGAAAGCGGCACCTCATGGTTGTTACACTTCATTTGATAGTTTATTTGGTGAAAGGGTGAACATTTATAATTTATGTGTGCTTAAGGGACAAAATAGTTATGTATCTTGCGAGCAATACCGCTATATTGAACTTTTGGTGAATGGTAGACAGATGTCTGCAGCCTAGCCTAATTTATACCCTCGGAAATATTATATATTGTCTTTATGGAATATATTCAACTGGTCTAGACATGGTGTGGTCTGACAGGTTTCTCGTAATTTGAACAAATAGCTTTACAGAATAAATATTGTTAATATTTTAGGGTAAGCGCCATAGGATTCCCACAGTGGCCAGCGTCTGTGACGACACCTGAGCTTACCAAAATGGCACCCATGGAGTTAGAACCAATATAGCCAACGTATTTTCCGGCCAGTGATCTATCTTGCGCATAGCGCTCTATGATCTTTGGTCTTGAGAATAAGGATCTGTTCTGCTGTGCTTCTCCAACAGACCCGTCGGCCTCAGGCGAGATGCTTGGGGTACCCCTGCCTAGCCCTGAGATCAGTTTCAATAGCTGGAAACAAGAGGAGCAGATATGTAAGTCTCTCTCTCTCTCTCTCGTACACACTCACTCTTTCAGACACTCACACACACACACACACGAACACACACTCTCTCTCTCTATCTATCTGTCTCGCACACACGCACACATGCACACACGCACTCCCTCTATCTATCTGTCTCGCACACACTCACACACATACACACAATCTCTGGCAAACACACATACACACAAACACACATACACACACACACACATACACACACACACAGGACTCCACTGAGCCTCAATCTTCACACTAGGGAATGAGCTTGTGAACTTTGCGCTGATGATCAGCCCGTCGGAGCGCAGCTTCGACGAGGACGACCTGGAGGAGAGGCGGGGCTCCATCATGTCCAACGACAGCGGCATCGAGGGGGACCTGCCCGCCGCCGAGCTCTCCTCCCTCACCCTGGAGACCGGGGCGGCCTCCTCCTCCTCCTCCTCGGAGGCGCCGAGCGAGCCGCAGCGCACCTCGCCGCAGTTTGTCCGCTGGAACTGCGTGCGCCGGATGAACGTGGCCGACCGCATGGCGCTGGTCAGGGAGTCGGTGAGGGTGAGCAGCCGCTGCAGCCTGTTCCCGCGCGAGGAGCGGACCCTCACGGCGCGCGTGCTGGTCATGGGGGACGACCGGGCACTGGGCAGACTGGCCAGGGCGTATCTGTCTATACGGTACGAAATGCCACGAATCGATGACGTTATTACTAAACTATACGTGAAAAAGAGATTACATTTGTTTTGTTGGTATATACTGCTAAAAGTGTCCTGCCAAAGATGATGCCTAGTGGCTGGGGTGTAGTGGTATGAGAGCTACATGGTAGAGACCATCTCTAAAATACCTCTTCAGACATTTAGTTCTCTCTGTTTGCGGACATACAGTATTAAAAGAATTTGTCTTATTAGCTTGGAGTGAGTGGCCATGGAAAACCCATATAAGACCACCTACGTAGTTTTTATACATTTTAATTACTGCATGCATGAAAACACAATAGCCTGTATTATGACACCGAGGTAAACATTTAGCTGGACACAGTAATGTAGTATTAAAGTAATGTCCCCAGTTTAAACCCATTATGTCTGGGCCTGGTGCTTTCTTGTTCATAGACAGATTTTGTGGCAGTACATGTTTGTTATTATTGTTCCCTTGTTGCAGGATTTGCAGGATTTCTACCATTGCTATGGGATTACTGTGTGTTTACTGTGGCATTTTGGAAACCACTGAAAACATTCAGAAATGTACAACCCTGTGTTTTTTTCTGTGCAGGAAGAGGGAGGCCAGGCATCTTCTGTTGACCAAAAGGCTTAACCTAGAGATGTATTACATTCCTGTGAGTGATGGGCCTGCGGTTGTCTCATCAGAGGAGGTAAATGCGAACCAGGGTTTTGAGTAACAATCAATCAAGTTTAATTCATACTGTCATGGCAATGTGAAATGTGTCATTTCTTTGTGGCAAGCAACCACTATTAATGAATCTATTTTTAGGAGACAGTCACAACACTGGAAAGTAAGTTGACCCTAGCTAGATTTTTGGGCAAAGTTGATCCATGGTACGACTGCAATATCAACAGTTTGGGAGCAATGATGTTGAACCTGGCAAAAATGGTAATTAACTCTTACCTTACATCCTCTTCAGAAAATCTGTAAACATGTTCTTTGTTTCATTATACATAGAAATAAATATTGCACAAATATAACAGCTTACTGGTATCGACAATACAACTGATGATGACAACTTGAAGTCTTTTGGTGTTGACATTTTTAATGTTGTGTCACATTTTCCAGTGAGATTAAAGGATAATTTGAATCTTATGTTTTGCTTGTACCACATACCATCGCATGAAAGAAGGAAAAACTATTAATTGAAGAGTTTACCAATTACATTTCCTGGATTTTGTAATGTTGATGTTGTGTACTGTGTTTCCTGCTAAACTGTAAGGGAGTTCAGGAAGCCTTTTGAATGTGATCACCCAAACTGACGCTACAGACGTCTGTAAAGCGCACCTTTAATCTGTGTCAAGCAGTCCAAGAGCAGTAAAGGAACATCAGAGCCGAGCCCATTCCTCGCTGACATCATCTCCTACTACATCCGCACAGCGCTCCAACCCGTTCACCTCCCCATCTACTGCATCAAGGTCAGAGTCCTCAGCTGCCTCGGAACCTTCTGTGGAAAGAAAGATCTAGAATCTAGACAGGAATTCTGGTCAGGAATTAAATGTGTTCTTTAAGGATTCCTCACTTGACTGTGTTTCCACAGTTGCAACCCTATTGATGAAACCAAATGTCTAGATATGTTTGATTTGATTGTTTACCTCCGCCAAGGAGGTATATGTTTTCATCGGGGACTGGCGTTTGTCTGTCTGTCTGTTTGTCTGTTTGTTAGCAAGATAACTCAAAAAGTTATGGATGGATTTCGATGAGATTTTCAGGGATGGTCGGACATGACCCAAGGAAGAAACGATTACATTTTGGGAGTGATCCGTAATTCCGGGATTCCGTCGGCGTTTATGTATTTAGCTTAGTGGTGCAATGGCATGGTATGGCCCCGTGGTGGCGATCTGAATAGTTTAGGTTCAAATGTATGACAACCTAGGAAGAGCAATGCAGGCGGGGGTCTGCGCTCTCCGAGTGCTTTTCTAGTTTTTCATGTGTTCATTTTTTTTGTCTGTCTGAAGATCACCTTCTCCAAGCTGGACTCAAGCCATGTGGAGGATGTCTTTATATCCCACGTACAGATGGACTTCCCAGAGTTCAAGTCCCTCAGAGCATCTGTGAAGGGTACTTTCCACTAGAAGTGAAAATGAAGATATGCTGTAACATGTAATGTAAACGTAAATAATATGTAATGTAACGTTAGATAATCCATTTATTTTATCATGTATATCTCTCCTCTGTTTCTAAAGGCTCGTTGCGACACAAGAGGGTTACACAACTATTCAGTGGGGCAGTTGTTGCTGTCAACTACACCAAAGTGAGTCATCTCAAACATTAACTGGAGAACTCTTTTGAAATACTTAATTCAGCTTTGTCATTCGGGAGTGTCCTCTCATGTCATACTAACTTTTCATGCGTACTTTTCATGCGTACATTTGCCTTGCACTGCTGACTGATCCATTTTATAGGCCTCTTTGAGCAAACGAGAGGTTGACACAGGATTCTCTCTGAGAACATGTGGTGTTGTAATCAGCGCAGCGCCATCCAGTGGTGGCAAAGGTTAGTGGTCATCATTCTGAAGTGCTATGGAGTGGGGAAATCCCACATCACAACACCTCCAAATATATAGACACTTTATAGGAACTAATCCCACATCACAACACCTCCATATATATAGACACTTTATAGGAACTAATGTGATCAAAAAATGATTCAGATAGTCAGTGTCTGATTTGGAGTGTTTGTTTTCAACGTCATTATGGTTTCATGTCAGTGTTTGTCATATACAAATAAAGGAAGTGAAATTCTGTTTGCTACAGTAGGCTATATCATGTTTTTGGTAACCATGGTTATTCCAAGACAAATAGGATGTAAAGTACAATCGTCAATGTAAACTGCTTTGCAGTACCATGAAAGAAACTGGAACTGGAAGTTAGCAGTTCTCAAAACAAATTACCCTTAAACACCTGTAATGTAATATTCTTGACCCGAAGGTGAATTCCATTATATTATCAAAGGCAAACATGACCTGAAACAGTGGGGTCTGCCTGTGATATATCTTAGAGTATGGTCTTTCTACTGTACAATGGCTCCTCATACAACAATGACATTAGAGTTCTTTTCCAAAATGCTATATCCACCATTTTAATGAATTTTCATAGATATTTTTTTTTTTATTTGTTTTCCAAGTAATTTCAGTGGAACTGTGTTGGGTTATGTTTAGTTGATTTATCTTTACTCAATCATAGCAAATCAACTGCATTTTAATTGATTTTTACCTGAAATACACAATTAAACAACATTGACTGTTTTAATGTTTTAAAAAATGGATTTATAGCGTTTTGGAAAATAATTCTTCATTTGTTTCTCTCTCTTTGTCAGATCTCAACAGCCTCACTGTGACCTTCAATGACCTCATTCCAAGGCCCTGCACGGTAAGCCCCCCGTCTTGATTTATGCAATGAATGGCCAGCACTTACATTAAGAGTAGCCTGTGGTGGTGTGGCCAGTGGTAACCTGAGAGCATGCAGTCAAACAGGCCTTTTGTGGGGTTTGCTGGGTTCATCTGTCCTCTATTCAACCATTTCACCTGTGATGCCCCAATGCTTAAAACCTTTCCTCGGCCTGCTCTGCCTCTTTGGCAGGCTTAAAGATTCAGCCACTGTACAGTACACTCACAAACAGTTGAGATCCATGTTACTCATGCAAGCAGATTTAGCCAACTAGTCACATCTGAAATGTCAATCATCAGGTGTCTGCCATAAGAGCGCATAACATTAAGATCCAAGCGATGGAGAAACGACCCCTCACTGTGTGTCTCGACAAAGACCCACGCAGAACCTTCACCGATGTGCAAAGGTGAGATGTGAAGTCACACCAGTCAACTCATATAATTAGACGTGAAGAAATCATACATTTTGATTCATCTGATGCCTGATTATGTGAATTCTCTTCTCTTCAGCATTGAGATTGCCCCTTGTCTGGATCCTGGATATTGTCTTCAGAGGAGTGCAAAGTCAAAGCAAAACCTGGAGGAGAAGGAGTCGGCTCTCAGCAAGTACATGAGCAGAACTTTGACCCTTCCCATCAACACCTTTTCTGGGGTTATTCACTGACCAACCGCCCAGATGGATTTTGAATACAAGCAAAAAAAACAAACTTCCCCGCCAAGACTTTTAGACCGAGACTGATGCACTGTAGTGGTTTGATTGCACTTGTGTAATGAAGTTCCTGTGTCCGCTCATGTGGGGAGGAACATCAGTTGAAGAGGATGTTTACTGACATACAGTACGCTGTGGTGTGTCCACCAACCACCTGCTTCCTCCCCATCTCAAACCCACAAAGAGTTTTCACTTATTCTCGGTAGAGAACTGGTAGTTGACCATTTTACAAAGCCACTCTTTTTTTCACCAACTTGAGTCAACTTGCATGCACACACACACACACACACACACATACAGTATCACACACACGAGAGATGGCAACTCCGACTTGAGTTGCACTTCAGTAAGTCGCAAAAACAGTGACTTCAGACTTGAATTTCATTCAGTTATTATTCATGTATTTTCTATTTTATTTTATTGGTGCAAATACTTTGGGAAACATATGATGAGCTGCAAGTCCCCTTTGCCATACTGTGCAACGTAACACATGCGCTATGTGCACACACTCACAGATTGACCATGGCGTCAAGTCCTCTCGGAGTTATGCCTTTTATCATTACTTTCGGTTACATATACGGAAATAAGCAAACAGCTACATGAAGGTGTGTGGCACCAGGATAAATTATGCTGGTTCAACAACATCTAATTTCATCAGGCATCTCAAAACACACCCAGATAGATCAGTCACAAGCATATATATTCACAGGTACTGTAACAAGCTAACCATCGCAAAGTGTTGCACTAATGCTAAGAATTGACAGACTGTACCTTTATAGTTGGCCAGATGATGAGACAGACTTAGTTTAATGTTTCACAAGGTCCGAGCGATAGAGGGATACCGTATGTTAAGTAGCAGAAGATTAGACTATACCATCCTAAATAGGAGACCAAATGTAAGTTCTGGATATAAATAAAAATATATATTGGCTACCCACATTTTATTTTAGAAAAAGTATTAGTTTAGAGCTATATCCCCCCAGAACACTACACATGTCATTGTATCATGCAGATTGTATAAGTGGCAAGGGGACAAAATAAACTATTGAAAAAAATATATATATATATTTAAACAGAGCTCTTATTTGTGCTTCTTCAGATTGTATTGCAGTAGACCTCACACCTCACACCATTTTGATACTGTACTGTATCAAGAGACTTAAAGGGATATTCCGCCATTTTTGGAAATACGCTCATCTTCCACCTCCCCTCGAGCAAAACAATCGATATTTACCTTGTTCCCGTTCATCCAGCCATTCTGTGAGTCTGGCGATACAACTTTTAGCTTCAGCCTAGCATAGATCACTGAATCGGATTAGACCATTAGCTTCTCGCCTGCTAGCTTCATGTTTAAAAGTGACTAAGATTTCTGATAATTTTCCCATTTAAAACGCGTCTCCTCTCAAGTTAGAAAGTGCAATAAGACCAACTGAAAATGAAACCTGGCGTTTTTCTAGGCTGATTTGACATGGAACTACACTCTCATCTGGCGTAATAATCAAGGCAACTTGCAAACGTACCATAGGCGCAGTGATATCGTACGCAGCATCTGAAAATAGTCCCCATAGACATCAAGCAGTAGTAGTGCCAGTAGCTGCAAGTTGCCTTGATTAT
Source organism: Sardina pilchardus (assembly GCF_963854185.1). NCBI lineage: Eukaryota > Metazoa > Chordata > Actinopteri > Clupeiformes > Clupeidae > Sardina > Sardina pilchardus. The sequence continues at coordinate 15,567,354 of NC_084996.1, read as the reverse complement.
TACGCCAGATGAGAATGTAGTTCCATGTCAAATCAGCCTAGAAAAACGGCAGGGTTCATTTTCAGTTGGTCTTATTGCACTTTCTAACTTGAGAGGACACACGTTTTAAATGGGAAAATTACCAGAAATATTAGTCACTTTTAAACATGAAGCTAGCAGGCGAGAAGCTAATGGTCTAATCCGATTCAATGATCTATGCTAGGCTGAAGCTAAAAGTTGTATCGCCAGACTCACAGAATGGCTGGATGAACGGGAACAAGGTAAATATCGATTGTTTTGCTCGAGGGAAGGTGGAAAATGAGCGTATTTCCAAAAATGGCGGAATATCCCTTTAAGAGACGTGACTTGAACTTGGCCCTCAAAAGACTTGCAGGGCTATAGAGTGCAACTAAAATTGTTAAGGGTGTGACTACATGTTTTCCTGTGTCACACTGGTGCACCTAACTTCATAAGGGTGGGCGCCTAGACTTTCCTCGCATCTGCTGTCTCTCCTCTTTGTTCTCTCTTGAGTGTTGCACAATGCACCGATGTATTAACCTGACTTTCGCCAGATCCTGTAGTTCGCTGTCTGCTTCACACAAGGATCTGGGACTTCTCTATAGGAGATGTATTTCTGAAGGCGGGTCCTTGTAAAACATCCTCGCATGTGATTTGATAAACCACTTGCCTGTTATCTTGAATGACGTGCTAGGCTTCTTCAAGTTCTTGCCAAACCCGGTCGGAAGAAGAGTAAAAACATCCTTGCCACCAACAAATGTCTTCAAAACTATTCTCTGAAAGAATGAATACTCGATAGATTCGACAAAACGGTTGAAATAGCAGAATCAATGTCAGCACAAGACTCCTCGCTGCGTGCCGCCATTGTTATTTGAATCAAACACTCGCTTCGGCGCTCCTGATTGGCTGCTCATTTTTTGATCACTGTGGCAGGGGTTTGGATTGCCCTCGCGTCCAGACCCTTGTGTGGAGCTCAGCGAAACGCCTCTGGTGGAGCATGGCGGAACTACAAGGGTCTGGCGAGAGTCAGGCTACCGATGTATTGCAATACTCTGAAATTGGAAACGTCACAATAATTTTACCAGCATTGACACTTTTAAGAATGACAGGGTTGTTTTGCAATAAAAAAAAAATGTATGCGCGAGAAGCATGCTTGGTGTGCTTCCAGTAGCCTACCACACACACACAAACACACACACACTCACACACACAGCTTTCAAACCGCAAATGTTATGCGATAAGTAGCCTACAGTGATACATGGCTGCTAGTCATGGACAGACTAGGAGCCACTGGGCCACAGACATGAAAAGGCCAACCTGCCCACCTCAGAAAGTTAATAACTCAGCAATGCTTGGTTGGAAGAAAAGCTTGAAAAATAATGCCTTAAATGATGAGCTCATTAATAGTAGTGTTCTTACCAAAATCATAGATATGAACATGGCAAGACAATTATCTATTCTTCTCTGTTCCCAGAAAGATTGTCATTGACTTGTTAGTTTAGTTAGATTCATGCCGAGGATTGGCCGTGCTCGGTCCGCACAATTTTTGCTACCTGGGCATGGCCTTCTGACACACCTTCAGTGTGTGTGTGTGTGTGTGTGTGTGTGTGTGTGTGTGTGTGTGTGTTGAATTCTATATGTGGATAAAATATTCTAATTGCTGGTCTTTGTAGTAGCCTAGGCCTAGATCACTGGCGCATGACTGCTCTACTGACATTAGATGGCGCTACAATGATAGAAAAACAGAGCCTCAGAAAAAGTTGTTGCTGTCCCTATAACTGAATTTTCATTACAATAAAGATCTGACCTTGACATTTAACACGTTTTAATATTGACGATTGCATAAAGATTTAAACTGTTTTTAAGCGGAACAGTATTTGCCATGGCTGGGCTGATTAACAACTGAATGCTTAGCTGGATGTTTTTTATGCTCTAAGTTTAGGCTACGGTTAAACGACTGTAGTTGAGACTCAGTTCTCAGGATCTCCTTTCTTTATTATATGTTCATTATTTTTCATGTAGCCTACAATGTCTATTAGCTGCTCTGAAGAAGGTCAGTTGGCTATTGTTGCCTACAGAATACCATTTTGCTTAGCTTTTGGTCAAACTTTTGGTGACCTTGAAAAGAAAATGTTTAGTATGTCACCATAAGCAAAGTCATATTTTCCACTGGAGGTGGTAGGATATGCTATCAAGTTTACTAGACAGATACAGTGATTATGAACGGGGCTGCAGTTATTCAGACCGCACAGAGTAGGCGCTACTGTTCAGATGATACACGGAACCAGCTATGATAGCCTACGCTACTACAACCTGTACGTCGAGCGCGGGTGTTGTGTTTTGTCTTTGTCAAGTTAAATGAAATAGGTTTAACTGGATGAAGACCGCAGTAATCTTCCAGGTGACATGAGTTAAGCGTAAAAGTAGCCAACGGTAAGTTGTCTTTCTTTGTGGGAAAACTTAGTTCTCAACTGACAGCATGACGTGTACTAATTTCCTGAAATGTAACAGGTGCATTATCGTTTGTTACTTTGACACCAGTGTTGTGGCTCCTCTTTTTAATGCCTCCGAAACGAGACAGGACGGCAGGCTAAATAAGATTAGGCCATCGTTTTTCATGTCTTTAATTTAATGTTTATCTATGAACATTCATTTTGTGACATTATTACTTTATATTTAACTTATCTTCCATTGGTAAGTATCAGCTCGATTTAATGCAGGTCTCACTAAGAAGCAACAACACTATTTTTTTTTTATTATTATTCAATTCAGGGTTTTCTTTATGAACACAAGGAGGAGAAAGAGCAAGCATGAAGCGGAGCAAGCAGTGGGATATCAAATCTGCCATGGTGCTGGCAGGGGCATTCCACTTCCTTTATTCATGTGGCAGAGCGTGCCTGATGCCATTCCTCACCCTGTATCTCAGGCACTTGGGTCTCAGTGCCTACATGGTTGGCATCGTCATGGGCACCCAACACCTTATCTGCTTGATATGGCACCCCCTCTCCAGCCTGCTTGCCAGGCACCATGACAAGCGGCGGGTGGTCATCATCGGCTCGTTAGTCTGCTCGGCTGGACTGGGCTTGGCTTTCCTGCTGCTGCCACCCTCAGGGGACGCAACTGGGGCCAGTATCTGTAACTCCACCTCTCCCCTCGCCCCCAGACCCACCACGGGGCCTGCCAGCAGCCACCCAGTGAGCCACATAACAGTGCCCCCGCAAATCGCCACTCCTGGCGCTCCCTCCAAATTAAAGCAGACTGTGTCAGCTCAGCACCTCACTGGCATGGCCACTGTAGGAAATGCCTTCACCGCTATTGTCCAGAACAGTAGTGGAAGTGGGGAAGCTAGTGCAAACGTGTCTGTTAGTAGTGTGGAGAGAAGAGAGAACTACACAAAGGGGAGTGTTGCACCACACAGCAGAGCGGGCAGGTCTCGGAGGCACGCCGAGGTGATGAAGGAGGTGACGAAGGCCCATAATCAGTCTCTGGGCAGTCTGAATGGGATGGATAACCAGCACCAGCTCTTCTTCCTGGTGCTCATAGTGATTGGACTGTGGGTGATGGCATCTGCCCCTCTGGAGTGGACAGCAGACGATGGACTCTACGACTACCTGGATTTTGTGGATGCCACCGACCGGCATGGCCGGGTGTGGGTGTGGAGGTTGTTAGGAGGGGCGTGTGGCGTGTTCGGAGTAGGGCTCCTGGTCTCTAACCTGGACTGCTTTTTGTTTGGGGGCGCGAGGGTGCCCAGGGCTGCTGTGCATTTCTTTAGCTACGCACTGCTGATGCTTGTGGTGGTCCCCGAGGCCACCTTCCTCCCGCTCTACCTCAACCACAAGCAGGTGCAGCAGCGCGGAGGGAGGACAAACAACGGGGTGAAAGCGCTGCGGCTGGTCAGGGACGACCCCCGCGCCCTCCTGTGTGCCGTCACCGCCTGCCTGGTGGGCGCGGCGGGCGCTGCCGTGGAGGACTTCCTGCCGTGGCAGATCCAGGACGGCGGGGGCAGCGAGCTGCACGTGGGCGCGGCGCTGGGCCTGGCGCTGCTCTCCCAGGTGACCTTCCCGCCGGTGCTCCGGAGCGGACGCGTCGTGCGGCTCCTGGGTCCCCACAGCCGCATCCTGCTCCTGGGGACCGCGGCCCGGGCGTTCCAGTGCCTCTACTACTCCTTCCTCGGGGGCCCGTGGGCCGTCCTCCCCGCCCAGGCGCTGGACTGCCTCAGCATGGGCGCCTTCTGGTGGGCACTGGAGGCGCAGTGTGAGGACGTGGCGACGCCTGGCACGGAGCGGGCCGTGCGGCGGGTCTATCAGGCCCTGGCGCTGGACCTTGGTGCCGGGCTGGGCAGCTTCGCAGCGGGGCTGGTGGCGGAGAGGTTTGGCATGGCTGTGCTCTTTCAGGGCCTGGCGGCCGGCCTCGGCCTCTGGTGCGTCATCCTCGGCCTCTTCCAGTGGAAGGTCCCCAGGCAGCGGAGGATCAACTACTCCCGCCTCCTGGCGGCAGACGCCAGCGAGGTGAGCGACACGGAGTCCGAGCAGGAGAGAGACTGGCTGGACAAAGCTATCCAGGAGGAGAACAGCAAGAACAGTAACAACAACAGAAGTAATTCCAGGCAATGACTGCTGCTCTCCCCTCAGAACATAAGACATAAGAAATGTTTCAGATTCATACAGGGATTTTGATTAATTTGACCAAGTGGAAACAAAAATTGGGAGGAAAATGTGTCTTAACCAGTCAGTAACTGATGATACTGCAACCACTGGGTTAGTACAGGTCAAACTCTTTAATTTATTTTCAGAGGTGTAATTCTGAAAGGTTGTTATGGAGACTACTCGAATAAGAGTGAGAATAGGGAAATCAAAAATGTTTTGACTCCAATGTTATCAATGACTTTACTAGGGAATATGCTGTCTAGTCTGTGGAGTGCAACATCATTTTGTTTATCTTTTTGAGTTTTTGATTAATAATGACATTTTGATAATGTTCAAATGTTTTGGCTTGGGCAGTGTCTGCCTCGACTTGATGTCTCCTTCATATGTGAAAGCACTTATCTTAAATAAAAGTTTTGGATAACAGCAGAAGCAGACTCTTACACCCTACAGGTCCTCTTAGGATTGCAGGTCAGTGGATGTTTCTAAAAGCATATTAAACATCAGGAAGTAAAACCTGCTTTTCATGTAGTAGGAGGTTGCTCTAAAGAGGATATGATGTTGAAAACAAAAAGACCTGTTTGGCTGGATGTCCAGGTACTACATGATCATATCACACACAATTCCTCCCACCTTCACTTTTTATGATCAGACTTTGTCCGATGCTGCTGTGAAGCGGAAAGATATGAAACTATCAGCAGCAGTATACAAGAAGTACAGTGTTTGCTTGTCCTCATGAACACTGGGACAGAGCTCTCCTAAACTACTGATTTATCCTGTTCATATTCAACAGCAATGTTTAGCAAATTTAACTCTAAGTCAATCATTTGGATGAAGTGGATTGGCCTACACAGAAACCAAAGCAGACTTCAATTCTAAGGCAAACGGTTTTGACTTCACAAGTCAAGGGCGTATTTGTCTAAGGGTTGCATTTGCTTGCACAGTGGTGTATAGTGGCCTCAGATTCAGATGAACCTGAACCATGACAATTTCTTTGACCATGGATGTCGTTTGGATGTGTTCTAGCCCAGTGGGCACGTAAGTGTTATGCCTCCTGGTGGTCATAAAAGTTATACCCATGATGCTCGAAGGCCCAATACATTTGGACTGGCTTCATTGATGAGTGCACATTTTATGACTGTGATAATAATTACATTATAGATAAGTGCACAATTGTATTGTGCTTAAATATTTAATTGGCTTTCATGTTAATTTCATGTTTGGCACAAAAGGGATGAGCCTAAAGTGGAAAACACAAATTTAAAAAAAAATTTCTGATGAGTATTATAGAGTATAAAAAGTCTAATTCAATCCCATTTTGTGGAGGGAATATTTTGAATGTGTGTGTGTGTGTGTGTGTGTGTGTGTGTGTGTGTGTGTGTGTGTGTGTGTGTGTGTGTGTGTGTGTGTGTGTGTGTGTGTGTGTGTGTGTGTGTGTGTATGTGTTTGTGTGTGTGTGTGTGTGTGTGTGAAAGAGAGAGTGTTGGAGAGAGAGGGGCAAGAGACTGAGACACTGACTCATCCTGGCAATTTTTTGATTATGTCTAGTCCTGTTCAGTGAGATGAATTAAGAATATGGGCACTTTGGTTCATGCAGAGTTTAAACATCAAAACCTGATGGATAACAGGCGATGGTGTAAAAAAACGTCACTGTAGCGCCTCTATTTATTTATAGTGGTAATGTATCTCCATGTAAGTCAGCAGGTGGCGCCTTGATGTCACAGCAGCGGTTTCATTCATCCCGCTGTCTTCGCTCACTACTGTACATAGCAAGCTGTTGCCGACATCAAAGGGCAGAACAGCTGTTATTGTGTTGACAGTCAAAATGAATTAACTCTCAGACAAGTGAAATTATCTTTATTTGATTCGTTCGCGCTCAGTTGGTTGTTCGACTAGTTTCATGTGGACGCATTTTACCAGAAGCACATAATGGAAAAGGATCCACAGCAACCGACCCAGTACGGCTCTCTGGACCGAACTAAAGTAGACGAAGACGCGTGCAGTAAAGGTAAACAATCTGTTATAAAAATGGTTGTTTAAAGAGCCCGATATTTTTACTAGTGTTCTTTCACTGACCATCACGGTGCCTAAAGACTGTACAAATGATAGGATAATATTTCAGCTGAAATGTATGGCAGGTGTTTTTATGACGAAATGTACAGCTTGTCAAAACAACTAGCCCCTTCTGATTGAATCCAGTGGTTCACAATATTCATGTATTATAGAGCCGATTGGGTTGTAGTTCTGTGATGGTCTTGTGTGAACTTCGTGTAGTAAGCTACTTTATACCTATCACTTGTACATTAAAAAAAAAAAAACAAGAAAATTACATCTGACTGCTCTGAAGATTACTGAAGCAGCATATTTATTCCCTGTCCAAAAGCTTAGGCGACCACACAAAATGTGCATATACTGTGCATATACCCAGTGTTTCATTCAGAGAAACCTTTCTTGATGAAGTTAAACTTAAAAAAAAAAACGCATTTATTTCTCAGAATGTCTGATTATTACTATATCATCATTATTATTATTGATAGACAAATTCACTGTTTCTGAGTAAGACCCTATCTCCTATCTTATCACTAGCCTAGTCAACCAATCCTCTGTCAGAGTTATTAAATGAGAATAGTAAAAATCGTTACCAAAGAGTTTGCATAGATAAAGACCCAACACCATTTTAAGCATGTGATAGTGACCGTGGCATGCGAATAAGGTCTATCAGACTCTTCAAAAGTATCTGCACTGTTGTGTGTGTGTGTCCTTGCAGTTTGAGATGGTCAAGGGAAAATTCTAGAACTGGAGATGCCAAGCAGAGAAGGACTGTATGACATGTGGGTTCCTTCAGTTTCTGTATGTGGGTGTCAAAAATGTGGCACCAGCAGCAGAGAGGAGACAGCAACTATCCTCCTCATCGTTACACAGGGAACACATAGTCCCTTATCTGTCATATAGTCAAACATGCAGACAGACACACACACACAAAGTCTCTGTGAATGCACGCACACACACACCCACACATACACACGCACATACTTGCACAGACTCTCATGCTTTCCCTGTGGACATGCAGGCAATTTAGAGGTTCAATCTATGTATGTATTGCATGCATGAGTCCTCTCTCTCTCTCTCTCTTTCACGCACACACACACACACACGCACACACACACACGCACTTCTTGTGTGGTGTGTTCAAGGCTCGTCTCTAACCCCTGCGGAGGACGTGCCGCTCCGTCTCCTGCATTGTGACTCATGCGGTGAGTGCGCTCCAGCGCCCCGGCTCTCCAGTGGTGTGGGAACGCAGGAGCCTCTGTGGAGACGGCGTCACGTTGGAGAGGCTGCCGTCAGCAAGCCTGTGGCTCTGCTGCCTGCGCAGTTAACAGGAGAGCGTGTTGCAGGAATGCACTCGTGTCGGTGTTAAACTATAACTTCCGTACATTTTATTTTGGTAAACAAACAAACAAAATATACCTTTAGCAACAGGTGTGATGATAAAGGTATGTGCTCTGTCTTAAAAAGAACAGCGAAACCCTTTTTCTGGCCACTGAAGTGTAACCTTATCCTGTTAAGCTGTGAGATATATGTAGTGTTGTTTGTTTGTCTGTTTATAACGTGGGGAGGTGGAGACAGTGGTGTGCTGCTGTCACAGGGATTCTTCTGTAGGCAGCGGTGGCATTTGGGAGTGGATGTGCCAGGGATCATTTAGGTGGACCTGGTGTGTGAGGATACAGGGGCCAGCAGGGTTGACCTCTATCTAGTCCACTGCCATGCTTCCAAGAGCTCTTCCGCCACACAATTCCTTAGGTTGGATCTAAGGCGTTATCAAAAGCGAATGTTGCTGCTCAGCATTGGTCTATATGTATGAGCGTGAGTGATGTCGGAAGCCTTGTTTTTATTCTGTCTGTCCCTGATGATTTCCCCTGATGTTTGTTTTGAATTCATCCTTTTTTCCCTTCTCACCGACAAGGTCAGGCAATTAAGAGCAAATCCCTGTGCTCGGAGATGAGTCATACTATAGCCTACACTGCAGCAGCCAGAGAGAGAGAGAGAGAGAGAGAGAGAGGGGGGAGATCTGTAGGGAGGTGTTTGTGGAGAAGACAGGGGTTGTTTGGTGTAGCTGCTGCAGAAATGAGTAGAACTGCAGTGAGGTTTGGGTGAGGTTGAAGGCCAAAGAATGAAGAATGTTTTGGGAGCTCATTAATTCGATGCCATGCCAAAAGTCAAGACCATGAATTGTGGCTTGAACAAACAAGAAACATTCAGGTAAATTGTATTCCGTTTTGGAAGAAAAACTGACAAATTTTCTTTTGTTCAAAAGAAATTACTTAAAATGTGTCAAAAAGAATAAAAGACGGTTTATGTCACAGCTATTGCAACTCAAAGCAACAGTTTGCAGGAATAGAATCAGCCATTTTTGTGTTTTAAACGCAACTTGTTTGAGCATCATTAAAAGACCAAATGAACATGTTGCTGGTTGTGCTCACCAAGGTTTTAGTTGCATTTTAGATTGTTGGCTATCATCAGAACAAAACACCTTACTACGCTCCACTGAATTGAAAATCCGATTAAGAACAACTTTTACAACAGTGTAGGTTGACATTTAGTTGGTGATTGTTTGGTCTTTACAGTAAGAAGACCATTATGAAGGGAGGTATATGGAAAATGTTTCCTCAGTGTTAACATAATTTAGATTCAACAAAACTAGGCTCATGCAGTGCACCTTACAGGGTAAGTAATTCGATGTATTTAAGGGTAGCTCTTGCATGACAGTACACAGACTACTTCACAGTGACAGTCCGTTGCTAAAGAATAGACGGAGTGTGAGGAACAAAAAAAACAGTAGGCTAGTACCATGCAGTTTGGAATTCAAAGCACTAGATGTGACCTTGGAAGTTCTGACACAGGAAAGTGAATGGAGTAGGAGTGCTGTAGAGATGACCCGGCTAGACCTCTGGTGCATGCTGGAGGGTGTGCCAGGCTGCGCCGCTGCCTCAGAGCGGATGCTGCGACTGCCTGTTGCTGCGTTAATTAATGACAGCTTAATGTGGGAGTTCCGCTCCGTTGGTTCATTACCTTGATCTGATACTCAGGCCCAGTGGACACAGAGAGGGCGACTCCGGAGAGGAAGCTGTCATCTTCGCCCAGCTTCAGTGATGAGACGGGGGTGGGGGTGGACGGGGGATAGTCAGAGGTTAGGCATAGATGTCATGGTTCAGAGCTGAGCCGACTGGTTGGATTTTATCGTCTTATCAGTGTGAGACAGCCAGCCTCTTGGGGTTTTTCATCTTGGGTGAAATCCATGAGCAGACTTTATACTGTTCCGTGAAGCAGAACATATAAAAACAAGAATATGCCCAGTGATGACATTTTAGAACTACTCCAGTGAAGTACTGACCCAATGAGCCGGCCCTTTGGGGTTTGCGTGTGTGTCTCTCTCAGGGGCCGAGAGCGCCGTCTCCATGGCGGATTCCTCCGTCACGACGGACGACATCGAGGGGGAGCTCTACAAGATCGAGAGGATACGGGACATCCTGGTGCGGCGTGAGTCTGAGCTGAGATACATGTGAGTGCTTCGTCCATCGCGGTCAATCACACATGACCATTCCTCTACGCTGTGCTCCCATTTCTCATGTCCCCTCCAAGCCTCTGTGGATGTCAAGAGGTGTCATGGGGTTAGGATTTATTTGCCATAGATAGAAATTTGTTTTCACACAGCCAACCTGGTTCCCCTGGTTTATATACTTTGGTTATACTATGGACTAGAGGTAGGCATACTGTCCATGCAATAGGACCAATAAGGGTCATTTTGACTGTTGATATTATATACTGTAACCATAAGTGACTACAATGTCTAAATTTCAAAGATGTAAGGACAATGAACGTGTGTGTGTGCGTGGTTGTTTGGGTTTGTTTGTGTGTGTGTGTATGTGTGTGTGTGTGTGTGTGTGTGTGTGTGTGTGTGTGTGTGTGTGTGTGTGTGTGTGTGTGTGTGTGTGTGTAAATGTTTGTGTGAGCACTTGTGTTGTTGTCTTTGAGGGAGGTGCACACAGGATCTATTGAGTGTTTGTTCCATTAGCGGGCTGAGGTCCTGACGGGATCAGCAGGTGAGGCTCTATAAATGCCGCTGGGCTCTGATGGCACTGACAGGGGACGTGTGATAATGGACAGCTCTGAGTCTCCTGCAGTGGTTATCTCTCAGTCTATGAGATCTCCCCATACAGTGCATTCCCACCTGATAATGAGATCTGTGCCACGTACTGTATATGAAATACACTTGTCCAAGGAATGTCACTGTAACAAGGCATTTTTGTCTGTATAATTATTATAATTGATTTATTTCCTAAAATTAATTTATCCTTCTTGCTCTGCAGATTCTTCTGTAAAGTATAACTCTTGCTCAAGCCTTAGCTGTCACAGTTGAATAGCCTGATACTCTTCATCACTGTCTGGGCATTCAACAGCTGCCTCAACATGGTAAAAAAATACAAAGTTCCCATAACAAAGGAAATGCTTCATATTTTGGATTGTGTATTTCTGAAGGTTACTGTCCTAATTATTTGTTGTGTAGGTATACTTGAGCATTTGCAGACAATCTGTAAAGACTAGAGGACTAGAAAAGCACTCAGAGAGTGCAAACCTAATGTAGGCTATTCATTAGTCTCATTTTTAGTTTTTGACTGTAAAAGTAGTATGTGGGTAATAATGGGAGACTAAATAGACAGCACAGAAGCAAGTGGACATACCGTATATTTATATGCTAACACCTTGACTCGCTTGCTAATCAACAGAAATAGAAAGGGCCAATTTACTGCCTGAGAAAACACATGCGATAGTTATTCTGTAGTGAAAGGATCTCTAATTATCCATAGCATGTGGTGGGCCAGAGTCTTTGGGTTCTCGCTGAATGCCATGTGAACCAGTGTGGGTCTCAGTGAAAGGTCTAATAGGCTGGAGGGCTCAGTAGATGCTGATGACACACCTCAGATGATTAGACAGGTAATTTGTTCCAGTTTGCCGGTTGCGTCAAACTTGACATTTCTGGAGTCCCCACTGCTGAAATAACTCTTTTTCAAAGTTTGCCAAGCTCTCTTACAAGCTGTAAATGCTTCTCCCTGTAACACTGCAACGTTGACAGCTCAGTGACTTTGATAGATTTCTTATATTTTCATGTCGATTTTGTGTGATTTGATGTCACAGTTTTTTTTTGCAATCGCACTTGAAGCATCTGTTGCCAAAAAATGTCTATGTCATGACCTTTTCTCCTAATTTATTACAAAGATACGTAAACACTAAACAAGTAGAAGCATGTTACTGGTTGGCATTTTCTTCCTCCTCTCTCTGTCTGATGCTCTTATTCCCCTTATTTGTTGACAGTGTAAATGGATTTAGAAACAAATGGGTAAAATATCACCTTCTTTGAAGCTGTTGATCATACAACAAATGATGTTTCACACCTTTCAATCCATAGCCAAAGTAAAAATGTTTGACATTTCATGGTTGTACACTTCAATGGCACATTTGGATCAGAAGATGCACACAGATGTAGGCTTCTGTTGGGGGTTTGATAACAAGAGATGTGTGGGTTCCATATGTGGTTATTCTCGCTGTAGATATGCTTGTGCATCTTTCCTCTGCACATTAGAATGTTTCGACATACACCATTTATACATTTATACATTCGGCAAAATCCACAAGTCTTGTGATTTTGTTTAAGAGAATGTTAATATTTGTAACATTTTCTCTGAACCGTATTAAACATAGTGGAAATAAGTGAAGGTGTGGTATAGCTATTTGGATTAAGATGAGACTGATACACTGGTGCAGATATGCCGAACAGGAAGATTGAGACTGAATGAGTCATAATCCTTCTGCTACTCTCTTCTCACCAAGTTAGCCACCATGATAGCACCTCAGAATCATGCTACCGAGTTTCTCATGAACAAACTCCTTCTTGTCAACCACACCTTACCTCCCTACCTCACCTCTCCTATTCTGTCATATTAGAGGATTGTTTATGTAATATGATGTAAACTCAGTGCTAGCTGATTTCATTAGATAGCTCACAGTCCATGTTTGATGAGGAGATCTGTAGGGAAATCAACCTTGATGTAGTAGTAATATTGAAAGATTTGTCATAGTATAGTACCATGACAAATCTTTCAATATCACTACTACATCAAGGTTGATGTGGAGAAGGTGAAATGAACTGAACCTGATTAATTCAGTTAGACCTGGAATGGCAAAAGAAAAATACTGTACATCACCTTTCAGTGAGTGACACGTTTGTTTCTGTCTCAGGATGGATGACATTCAGCTGTGTAAGGAGATCACGAGACTCAAGAAGGATCTGCAGAAGTTAATCCCAATCCCTGGTATGCATCTGGATGTCTTTCCCTCATCTAAATATCTTGATTATGAAAAGAGTTGACTGCTCATTACCATGTTTAGCTTCACAATTGGATAGTCTGTCATTTTAGCATAACATTTCATTTTTTAAAGATTTTATTACTTTTTTATCACACTTTGTAAAATGGATGAAATAAGAATGATATACATAGACAGTCATTAGAGACATTTTCTCCTGTGAACAGACAAGGACAAAACGAGTGAGGATCGACAGAAAGAGGAGGAGTTGCTGCAGCAGATTCACAAGCTGGTGGAGACACGAGACTTCCTGGTGGACGATGTGGAGTTTGAGCGACTGAGGTACAGTATACCTCCAACCTACTGTAGAAGCATCCAACATCGCTACCAGGGCTACAGTTTCTTAGGCTATGACAGAAATCCAGGCGTGGGCCAGGCCAATGTAAATCAGACCAAAATAAATCATTATGGCTTCAGAAATGTCTGGAAATGTGTGACATTTTCCTTGCTTGAAGCCCTACACTCCCTTCCCATAGTGTCTCCCATCATTTCCAAGACTGAGCCTGACTGTTGTCAGTGAGTGACTGTCTGTCACCTTGTTTTCTCTTTCACCTTAGAGCTAAATTACAGCCCCGTCTGAATGATATGGATAAGAGAATCAATTTATTTATTGGCTGTGGAGAAAAAGGCTTTTTACAACTCTGGGCTTGAGAGACTGCAGGCTCAAAAAGAGTTTGAAATGTGAGATCACTGAGGTGCATCGGAGCGTGTGTTTATTGGGAGAGGTTGGGTGTGACACGGACTCACTTAAAACTACAGACCTCCAGCCTTAGGTAATGGCCGTCGCCTTGTGCATTTTTAGGCAGTGTGTTGGAGGGCTGGTGGATTATGTTTACATTGCATTGTGTAAGGAGAACATACATGACAAGCATTCCTAAATCATTTAATATTTTTCTTCAATCCCCTTCTCTGTACAGTAAATGCAAGATGTCCTGAATAAATGTGTTTCCAAAATCACAAATGAAAGGATGAAATTTTCAATACCCTTCCTATTCAGAATTTGAGATATTGTTACAGCGAGCTCCCCTATATATTGTACTACAGGCATATACAGTATACACACACACAGACACACAGATGCACAGTAGCCTATATGGATTGGTCCTTCCTCCACATCAGACAGCTGTCATGGCAATGTGCCAGTGAGAGTGGCTACTGTACTGACAGCTTTCAGCGGTAGGTGACAGGAAGAGGCTTTTTGTGAGGTGCTCAATAATTCAAACACCTGAAAATGAAGCAGGCTAGAACTCAACATAAAGATTGTTTACACACACTCTAAACCCAGATTTAGTTCTAATTAATCTTTTAAGTTGTCATTACTAATGTTTGTGTGTTTTGCGAAAACTCTCCGTCATAACTAAAACAAATTAGTTGATTGTAATATTTAAGAGAAATATGCAGTGCACTGATCATGTTAAGTGTAGACAACTATAAAGTTTATGTTTTTGCAAGGCGGAGGAGGGGTCTAATCAAAATTCTGCCCACCATGCCACCAACCGTTCTTCCCGACTCAAACACGTCTGAGTCATCACAGTCTGTATCTTCATCTTGCTGCTGTTACAACATTAAATGGTGGGTGAACTTTCTGATTAACTTTGTGACAAATTAGGATGAAATTATCCAAAATACTGTTCAGTTGACAGATAGTTACCTAAATGTTCGTTTGTGTGATTAACTTACAAACTGTGAGAAAACTCCAGTAAAGTTGGCTTGGTTGTTAGCATGCTAGGTATTTCGGTTAGATGTTAGCTCATAGCTACCCTAACATTCAAATTGGTGTGTATGGCAGATCATAGTTTATAATATTAACACGTGTATTTTTGTGTAAATATACTTGTCTTGCTGCTTTAGATTTAGCATAACTAGACCTTATCGTTGAAATTGGTGTTTCTGTCTAGACAGTTGCCTAACAATAGCAGCACACGTTGGTTAGCTTTTGGCTAACGTTAGCTGAAGTAGGCTACATTCATGGTGATGATTTAACAGACTTGTTTTGGAGTAAACGATCATGGACTAACAGTTTGTTTTCTTGTGTTCTTTTGTTTGATAGGTTCTTCATCTGGGAGATACAGTGGATGTGGACTATTTACGAGTTTTGATGCTGGTTGTTAATTTATCAATAATAAAAAAACATTCCTACATTGAGATGAATTCTTTCTCTTCAACATTGAATAAAACAATTAATTGAATACAGTAATCTCATCATGAAACAACAATACAGAACTTAGTTTATAGCCTATTTTAATGAGCCTTTTTAATATTCAAACCGTAACCTATAATATTTATTTATTTATACAACTGCAATTCCTGAAACAGATCATTCAAATGAACTAAAGATTTTAAGTACAGACTACTAATGTAGTTTAATTGGTCTACAGCATCCACATAAGATTCTTTGTTGACACAACTTAACATGTTTAGTTTTATGTTTTGCCAAAACTAGAATGGTTTAAGGCAATCGGTTTCCACGCAATGATCTAGTAATGACAACTAATTTGGGTTTAGAGTGCAGAGACTCATATGCATGCAACAGAAATCTAATGGTTGCCCTCAAAAGTTTCATCCTCAATCTTTAGGCATTTCATCTTTTCTTTCTATCAGCTGACACCTGCTGTTTTCCATTTCCATTTCTATCTCACTACATTAATACATATTTACATTTCTGGCAACTTATTTAAAGCCGGGGCTACCTGCATGCAGACGTAGTCACAGGTGTAACTATGCTTGTCTTTTAAGATGAAAATGTGAGCAAAATTCAAGACAAGCAGGTTTATTTATCACAGCATGTTGTCAGACCTCTAATTCTGTGTTCACAGGGAGAGGGAGGAAGACAAAGAGATGGCTGACTTCTTGAAGGCGAAATTCCCCAAGAGCTACAGGAAACGCCGTAAGAACACATCAGCATTGTTTCCATGGAGCTTACCAGCGAACTCCCAAGACCTCAGTGTTTCCTGTACTCTATAAGACTCTATGCATTTATTATCCATCAATCTCAGCTTGATTGTTCGCAGTTTCATGTTTAAATATATTATGTAATGTAGTCATAAATATACTGTATATGCTTACTTGTGTGTTCTCTGTGTTCTCTTTTAAGATGCAGCTGAAGACCAAAGAGTGACCCCCAGTGCCCTGCATCAGCAGGCCTCCTCGCCGCTCTTCACTAAAACAGGGCTCACACTCTTCAAGGAGTGCTGTGGGTTCACCTGCTCCGTCATGTAGAGCAAGAGAGAGATGGAGACTATAGGAGAGTTCATGATTGTGAGTGTGTGAGAGAGAGAAGAGAGGGAAAGATAAGAAAGATACACTAATGGTTGCTCAGGCAACTTCAGGAGTATAAGTGTGTGTGTGTGTGTGTGTGTGTGTGTGTGTGTGTGTGTGTGGTGAGCGTGTGTGTGTGTGTACAATTTTGTCTGAAGCTAAAATGAGACACAGTTGTATATTGCTACTTACTACATACTTGGGGTTACGTATTTAATGTGTCAACACTCAGTATACTCAGTAGTTGCTGGACAGCTGAATGAATGCAAAGAGCACATGAATGCAAAGCTGATTATGCAAAGGCACAGTGGGTTGAATTGCAGCAAGCAGACAACCATGTACAGTACAATGTGCAATCTGTCTGGCAGGTTATATAGTGAGCCGCTGAGAACAACAGTTTCATCATTTTAAAGTGGTTCTGCAGCATTCAGTCAGATCCCGGTCTCAGGCTCTCAAGGGAAATCTAGAAGCATTGTGCTAAAACTTGAGCGTTCACTTTAACTGATGCCAACCCAGGTACAGGTCTCCAAGAGTAATCAAGTGGTCACATCTATTTAATGTTCAGGTGCTTTTCTCCTTTCACAAATGTTTTGTTTTGGAGGTAAAGGGTTTGTTTTGGAGGTATTGTGGATGTCAAAAATAGGATGTAATTATTTACTTGTATAACAGATGGGAAAATGAAGGACAAGATGTCCAGCATAGAACAAGACTCTTTAAAGTCGATTTTATTTTATATAGTGCCTAGAATGAATGTGCCTTGGAGCCCAGCTTGAATTTGATAAATCTAAAGCCACTTTGGACAGAGCAAGTTTCCCCTCAACTACTTACAATGACTCAATTGTGATTGCCAAATTATGCTAAACTGTATCACAGGAGGAGGATGTGGAAAATGCCATTAATGCAGTATGAGAAGTGTGCGTCTCAAAGACTGCTGTTTGATCTGTGTGCAAAATGAACCGGTTTTCACTCCACCACTATGCTTTTGATGTAGTACATCTGTTTTAAGTGATGTTAGCTGGAAAAGATACATTTTAGCTGTATATATGAATGTATTTTGTCGTTTCACATCAGTATTGAGACTTAAAATGGCTATTTCAACTAGCAGAACTCCATGCAGATGTTACACACAGTCGTTAGCGCAATGAATGAATGTTTGTGCAAAGAATATAAAGTTCTTCTCAGAGAAGTCCCATCCACAACTGCAATGCAGCCGAGAGATATACACAGTGCTGTTGTAGTCTGGTCTTTGCTTCATTGCACAGGTTGTCAGAACTGCAGTTTTTGTAGTGTGTTCTCAAGTGTAGCACTCGTGCACTCTGTAAATTAAGCCAGGTGATGTTTTCACAAGTTTTGGTCCTATCTGTTGGCAATATCTGTTCTTTTGAATTATTAAATAAATTCAAAACCATGTATTTCACCACACTGATCACTGAATATTTGAAATTAATGTTGTGTGATGTCTGTGTTTCTGGGTCATGATGGGTGTTTCCCACACTCTAGAAAGTGATGTGTTAAAATGACACATCACGTGTGAGCTCAGTGACAACACACATTTGAGTCAATTTCAATGCAGCAATTGTGTGGCTGCATGAGTGAAAGGTGAAAGATAGATTTCAGCTATCTAACAAAACAAAACAAAAAACAAGCAAACAAACGAACAGGTACATTTTGTTTGTCTTTGAGATATAGCTGAAATCTGTGTTCCGTGCAGCCAGCCACACAATTGCTGTGTTGAAAATCACACAAAATGTGTTGTCCCTGAGCACACTCAGAAGTGTCATTTTTAGCACATCACTGTGTAAAATTGTGAGTGTAAGATTTCTCAATACTGCTAAGCCACAGCTATACTGTATCTCAAAATAGTGAAGGTATGTGCGTAACTGTCTGGATGAGCACCAATCTAGTGTGTGTGTGTGTGTGTGTGTGTGTGTGTGTGTGTGTGTGTGTGTGTGTTGGAGAGGGGGGATTTTGACAAAGCTTGATTTGAATTAACCTTTGACCTTGTGGAGGAGGATAATAACCCATAGTTATTGCCATGTCAACAGCCATGACCTCATTATTGTTTTCATTCTTAGTTTTTTCCCCCTTCCTGTTCTACCACATGAAAAAGGTCACAGCTTTGAAAAAAAACAGCTCTACCCACCCCCACCCCCCTCTCCCCCAACTATCCACCTACTCATAGTACAGCGGCATGACTCATACAGGGGATCTGGGGGTGAGGTGGTGGGTGCTGTGACACATTGTGATGTGAAGGCAGTGGGGTTGCATTGCGTATCTATGCAGCATCTGAACGTGGAGCCGCCTATACTGGCAGAGAGTGAGGCTTTGATGGAGGAGATCCGGTGGCCTTAATCACACATTTCAGCCGTGGACCCCCTTGGGCTCCTGCGTCAGCCTAGTCATCATGACTTCCCCTTTCCCTAATCGCAGCAATTACAAATGTGCATCGATTCGGGAGAGTTTGCTTTGTTAAGTCAAATGTATGAAATGTATTGTATCCAGAAACTTCAACAGTGTTAGAAGGTATTCTCGACAACACGTTTCTGGGGGGGGAGTAAAATGCCACCGTTTCACTCAGAACTGACACAGTGTCAGACATATAGCTTATTATTACATGTTATATTCAAACCAAAACAATCTGTGCATTCTTCAGTGAATATTGTGTTCTTTGTATATAAAAAAGACAAAAAATAAAATATTTGATCATTCTCCAGCACTTCAGTTGTTGCAAACCCAAGATGTCTGAAATGGAGAGAATACAGAGAATGGTAAATCACAGCAATCAGCGTCAGCCTCTAGTGGCAATAAACAGCTGGCTCCACTGCAGCTTCACACAAAGGCACATTATCAGCCACTGCCTTTGTTGCTTCTCTTCCAGCCATAGGTACAGTAGAGTCATATTGTCCTCTTTGCCATCATTAGCAGAAGTGTAATTCATAAAAGAAGTTTGCAACCAGATATTTCTGCAAACATCTAATACAATAAATAAGCCTTTATAAGACTTTTTTTTCCTCCACAACTGCAGAACCAACCAGTAAAGACAAAAATACAAATCAGTATACTTAGTTCGAGAGAGGACAAAAAGGAATACACAGGGAAATCAGCTGGAGACCATTCAACGGTAGAGTTCTGATTTATCAGTGTGATTTTTCATGCCACAGCACCAAGGACACAGGAAGATCACAGCACGCCTTGATGCCATACATGTTCCAGAATAGGAGGCAGTCACGCTTTTCAGTTTAGTTCCCTAGCAACCTGTCAGAAGGTGAGCCAGAGCATAGTGTTGATATTGATGGACTGTTAAGGGGATACTATTTACACACTTCTTGTATTCTTTTTGGAGTCTCAACTTTTGTGTGGAACATGGTGTGGCACCATGTTCCACAAAGGGAAAGCTAAAATGGAGAGTATGGTGTTGGGATGAAATGAAATGGTCTTATGCGATACAAATTGGCTTGTAGCGCAAAGCATACAGCCACACCTCTTGTTTTTAATTTAATAGTTAAATTGCAGACACTTTATTAACAGATTACATTTTAATTTAAGGTCTTTTTGCCCCGATACCAATATATTCTTCATGAGTCTTTTGCCAGTTTACTGTGTGATACATCACAAGGAGTGGGAGGAGCTGGAGGTCTTAACTATCATTTGTTTGGAAATGACAGGTATTGTTTTTCACCTTATCGACAACAGTTTGTGACAAAAGTGTAATTTTACTCTATATCTCCATTATGTTCCATATTTTAAACCCATGAAACTTCAGTGATTTCACATTTTGGATTAATTTGCGTAATTTTCCTTGCATGAAGACTCAGGATGAAGTCAGGATGATGATCAATCAGAAGGCAGGCTTTTATCTTTTGATGATGCACATTAAGGGAGAGAGACGGACCATGAGCATTCACCCTTATATCTCTCTCATTCTAACTCAACAGAGTAGTAGCCTGAGCTTAAGCATGTTGCACACAAAGGGGCTGTCGCCCTAGTCCAACCTTACATGAATATGATAGATGTCCAGGGGCAGTCACAAGGGCTGGTCATCCTGGAAGGTTGTTACCCAAGAGGACACCACCTTACACCTGGCCAAATGTTGTGCTCATCAAATGGTTTCTGAGTACTTTTGAGTACTTCTGAGAGCTGTACTGGGGTAAGGCTCAGAGCACGGCCAGAGACTGGAAGGTGGAACTGCACCCCATAACTAATAATGTATGGACAGAATATATAATTATGACAAATTTAAGAAACAGAGAAACATATATTAACGTAAGAAATACAAAATATGTACATGCAATGATTCTATCATATTACTGAAAGAAAAGGACGACTCTCAATTGTTAATATTCACATTCATGCGCATATTTTTGAGTCTGTGCTCATTTTTGGCTTCAGGTTAATTACAGGTTTCTGTAATTAAACTGGGCCCTGAAAGCATCAGAAGTGGATTGTGAATTTTAAGTCAACACAGGTGTGGTATTCTATTATGCCAGGCATCTAATTATGCTCAAGCCTCTGGCAGACATCAGAAAAGAATAGAGTAATCCCTAGGATACAAGGGCCAGGGATCTATCTGGCTTGGGTTTGATAGGGGGATGAGATAGATTATAGTGGTCCTTGACTACGTCTTGGACATGGAGATTATTTTGTTCGCCTTTCCCAAGTATTGACCTTAACTGTAGATCACAGGGATTGTGGTGAGGTGCATGACGCCCTCCTTTGGCCAGAAGATTTACATTTACATTGAATCATTTTGCAGATGCTTTTATCCACAAAAAAAGAAACGATGAAGGTATTGTAAGGACACCAGAATCAGAATCAGCTTTATCGGCCAGGTTCACGTAAACAAACAAGGAATTCGACTCCCGTTAATCTTTGCTCTCAAAGTAGCCTACAACACTCCACAATAACATAAAAAAGAATACAAATATAACAGTAAGAATAGAATAAAGGGCAGTAGAATAATGTATAAGAATAATAGGCCTACCGTATACTTGCAATAAATAGACACCATGGGTGGGTATGCAATTGTCAGTTGGGAATGTCCGCCTTCTTGTTGTCCCTGTCAGGTTGCCATGGTTGTGGACACCTCAACAGACACAAGCAAGATACAATATACAACTGCTGCCTGCTGATGATACCAATA
Source organism: Sardina pilchardus (assembly GCF_963854185.1). Taxonomy (NCBI): domain Eukaryota; kingdom Metazoa; phylum Chordata; class Actinopteri; order Clupeiformes; family Clupeidae; genus Sardina; species Sardina pilchardus. Next base: position 15,545,895 of record NC_084996.1, on the reverse strand, counting down.
CACCATCAGAGCTTTGTCAGCTCTTGAATGCCATGTCTTCTTCAGGATAATGGCCATCTTGGGGACAGAAACTGAAAATCCTCAAAAGTGCTGGCTGAAGAGGCAGAGATGGCTCCTGGCTGTCTTTGATAGGGGGGAAATTATACAAACTCTTACAAAGTCAAAGTAGCTGCAAGCAGCAATAATGGGCACGAGTTGTTCCGTCAACCACAGAGCAAAGCACACTCATCTGATGTGTGTACGAAATGCACTCACATCTTAAGTGTGCTTGAAATTTCATAAAAACACTATTTCTGCTATAGATAATGCCACTAGATGCACACACTTGTGGAAAACATGAACAACTACCACACTTCTTTTGCTCTGTGCATCACCTTAGAATGCAGAGGGGGCCTTGAAATTGAATTTCACATTCTGAAACTGAATTCAGAGAACTAAATATGACCATATCTGTATCAGAGGAAATTAGCTCAATTTCAAAATATTATATTCAAATTCAAGTTGACTGCAGTTCCGGTCTAATGAATTCAGTTTCACTACTCAAACTCGGCAATCAAATGCAATTACAGCATATTCAAATTCGGCTTGAGGTGCCACAAGTTTTATTCTACAGGGCCTGGACCTCCTGCGGTTCGACACCATCTCTCTTATCTTGGAGGTGTTCAATTGCAGATCTCCTGCACCATTTCACAAAGTCTTATAGCCTATACTGTCATATATTATAAAACGGCCCTGCCAATAGACATACAGTAGCGTGAACATGCCATTATGGATGACATTATCGGCCTAGAGCATGGCACTGGCCACTGCAAAAAAAGAATGCATGCATAAAAAAAAAAAGATTGTTGAGGTCCAATTTATTGTGAAACAGCGTCACTGTGTGGACGATAATGATAATGTCGGATTTATCCAATGATGCCATACATTCAACAAGTGTTTAGGATTATTTGCAAACTTCTTGCATAGGCCTATATCCTAGTCACTATAATTACTTAACCCATCATACTAATTAGCATGAATCTACACGTTCATGTTAAGGAAATAGCCTACAGACAGAAATCAAGACAATAAAGCTATGTGTCTATTTGATGTAAACATATAGGCCTACAACAATATTATTTTATCGAAGATTTACATCATAGGCTATTTGAATTTTTCGTTTGTATGACAAAATAATTCTACCCTCTTTTGACAATTAGGCTACACGAATAGTTTTCATCCCGGGTACGACAAACTTTCCCTTTAACAGGTGACGTAACAGGGTTTAGTTGGCGTTCTTCATCGCCGACTCAACTCCCTCCTAAATAAAGACTGTGCATCACAGAGCGGCAGAAGAAGGACACTGGTGTGTCCGGGTTATCGAAACGATGGAGTTTTTAATTGGAAATCCCTTTACCACTCCAGTGGGACAGCGAATAGGTAACTATGCCATTTTAAAAACTACCAAATCAACGTGCAAGTTGGCGACTACACTGATGCCATATCCAAGTAACTAGTTTAGTATTGTTCCATTCGAATGGATTCTGTATGGACTAGTGCTGGGGAGAAACTCCAAGTCCATCGTTGGTTGATACGGGCAAAGAAACATCTAGTTCGATTGAAATATGCACATCTTGAACCGTGAGAAATGTACCTAATTAATCAAGATTGACAGTACAATAAATGATTACGGTCTGGACTGACACCTTCTGTATGCTATCTACATACGGAGGCGGGCCTAACTTTTCTTAATCTGCGACTTGATTGGTGAAATGGATATTCTCTCGACTGGTGATAGGCGCGAGATATGAGGCGAAAACTTGCATGGACTTCCTATAGCCCATGTAGGCGACTCAAATTGAAGTTGTCTGACCTAGATGTGAATTTGTGTGCAATTGTATTAATGCCGCAATCTTTTATTTTAGAATACAGATTTGGCAGATAGGCCATTTTGTTGGGTGTGCTGCGTAAAACATATTCTGAGATGTGCACTGTCAAACATTGTATGTTCCAAATAGGATCGTATAGGGACTAAAACCTGAAGGCTATTCAGTCAGTATCGTAGTGAAGAAGTGTAGACTAAAGGGAAAAGGTTGGTTTGAGATGATAAGATTAATTGCTTGGCCTTGTCTTGATGTGAAGCAGGATAGCCAGCCTAGTTGCTCTGAGTAAATTCCCTCTTCACCACCACTCCACTCTGTAGGCTACCTTGTGAATGAATGGAATGAGTTCAATTTGCCAGAGAAAAATGCGTGCCAAAAAGGCAACAGCAGCTGACTGTCACATGGACGTGGGATAAAATGAGAGAGGTTAGAGTAACAATGGATGTTAACTGCAGACAGATAAGCATTAGGCCTGCCATCCAAAAGCCTGACTGGGCCACGGAATACTGGCAGTTAGAGTACAGTTGGCTGTTTGCAAAGTAGGTGTGTAGTCTCAGTCAAGGTTGATTTGAATTTTAATCTATCACTACATTGTCAGCTGTTTGCCTCAGGACTTTCCAAAGGTTGTTTGTGTTTGTCATGGTAACTTCGTACTGTAACCACAATGTTGACTTGACTAAAGCTCACATCGACTAAACTGCACTTCTGCACTGAGTCCCTCTATCACACCGTCCATGTTTAACACTAATGTCGCAGTTCTGTGCAAGGCTGCATTTTATGACTGTTAGAACCTAGTATTGTTCTGTTTTTCTCATGAAATAAAATCAACCACAGAGTGTGTTCTTCCTTTGTGTGCTGTGCTTAATGCTCCCCCTCAATAGAGCATGCTACCAGCGCAGCGTTACCATCAGAAGATTGGGCACTCAATATGGAGATCTGTGACATTGTCAACGAAACTGAAGAGGGGTACGTTGTCTGATAGTGCGGCCTCTAATGTGCCACTGGTGGTTTGCGTTGTTGCGTCTACAGTTGTGGCTTTCTTGTTACCTAACAGCTATGGTATAACATATGTAGGCCTACTGCATGCATGTACTGTAGATGAGACAGTGGATGTTGATGGTATTGGTTTTATTTTTCTCTTAAGACCCAGAGATGCTGTTAGAGCAATAAAAAAGAGGATCGTGGGAAATAAGAACTTCAAAGAAGTTGTACTGGCGCTAACAGTGAGTGCATAATCACACATTTCTCCTTTTTGTTTCTTAAACCTAAACCTATTTTAGCAAATATTTATGTCCATTCATAATAAGCAGAGCTGATGGTTTGGTCTGCTTTTTCGGGCTCAGGTACTGGAGGCATGTGTGAAGAACTGTGGCCACAGATTCCATATTCTGGTGTCGACCCGAGAGTTCATAGAGGGGGTTCTTGTACGAGCTATTTTGCCAAGGAACAATCCTCCTTTGGTGATGCAAGACCGCGTACTCAGCCTCATTCAGGCAAGAATATCTTGATTCAGTCAGCTCTCATACTTGGGAGACTCATAGTATCTGATCTGCTTGTGTCTTGTGTTCTGTCCTAGAGGAGTTTTTAAACGTCTGCAATATATCATCAGGCATGTACAGTATGTGTGGGTGTGTGCCTCCGCAGGGTATGATTCTTTCAAGGCTGTCTGTTTAAGGGATTGTGTGTGTGTGTGTGTGCGTGTGCGTCTGCGCCTTCTTTTGTATCTCTCTGTGCCACAGGCGTGGGCAGACGCATTCCGCAGCTCTCCCGACTTGACGGGTGTGGTGTCTGTGTATGAAGACCTCAGGAGGAAAGGCCTGGAGTTCCCCAACAGTGACCTGGAGGCTCTGCCTCCAATCCACACCCCCACCCCCACCAGGGTAGGCTGCTCATGAGTCCACTCCTCCAATAAGAGGAAGATGTTTCTGATAGGTCAGATGAACTGAGTATCATCTAGAGCAGTGGTTCTCAAACTGTGGTACAGGTACCACTGGTGGTATGCGGACACTCCGTTGTGGTACTCTGGGAGTCTCCAAGATGTTGTATTTCATGAAGACAAAATAATCATGATATAAATATATACTATACTATATAATGAAAAATTGTTAAATTGAAACTATTTTTTATCTATCTTGGAGAAAACCCCAATGCAAAACAGTATGTACAATGTAAAATATATTTAAATTGGCCTACGCTACCGTATTTTCATGCTGTTCATAATGGTGGTACTTGGAGAGCCAATTGTTCTTTGAGGTGGTACTCATTGTGAAAAGTTTGAGAACCACTGATCTAGAGCATGCTGAGCTCATGACTTTCGGTTGTGCGGCCGCCACTGCTCTCAGACTGTGTGTTGTCCCCTTTGTCCAGAGTGTGAAGGATCCCCGCCCTCCAGTCACTGTGTACTCTGCGCCCCGCTCTCCGAAGCCATCATCTCAGCCACCCAGCCAACCGGAGTCCCAACCCCCACAGAGCCAAAGCCCAGATGGCCCAGTCATACTCTCACCTCAGCAGGTTTGTAAAGTGCTTATTACGGGTCATACTGTGTTCCGGGTTCGTTGTTTTGTCGTGAACTGCCAGCTAGCTGACGTGTAGATGGGCTAGATGGTGGTTTGTAGGAATGGACTAATAAAATGTCGACTGCCTCATGACCGCATACTCATTATTATTGCACACGGCAGCATTATTTACTACTGCTATCTTCTACACACTCAGTTTATTGTATGTATGTTGTAAAAAAAAGCCCTGTGGATTGATGACACATTGCTCGGCTATAGAAATGATGGTATCTCATGACTGCTGGAGTAGCTGACAGGAGAGTTTAGCCGTCAGAGTCCAGCGACTAAAGGAACAAACAGCACTCCACCCTGTTTCAAGTGTGACACCTCTGATTGTAGTCTTTACATCCCAGAGGCTTAAAATAGAACGCTGGTTGAAAAAAACACTGGAAGGAGCTGTGTTGTGCCTACTGTATATCGTATGCTCTGTTGCATAACTATCAAAGACTAGTCCTGCTTTTATATTATTGATTTGTCTTTATTGATATGATTTATGACAATTCTTTTTAATTATAAAATCATTATCCCGTAAAACTTTGATAGATGTTGAATCTGTTGAGACAAGAACATTCTATTCTCCATCTTTCAGTTAAAGAGGTTGAGGGCAGACATTCAGGTGGTGCAGGGCAACTTGACGATCATGTCCGACATGATGACGCAGATGCATCCAGGGTGTGCTCAAACGTCCGACAAAGAACTGCTGCTGGTAAGCTCTCCTTATCATCTAAGCATTTATTCACCATGAAAATGTGTATGATCGCTTTGAAACTAATGTGATTAATATTATGGGATATTTATGTGAAATGGGACATTTGATTCATATTATGAGATATTTTTGCCACCAAGGTTTGTATCAGGATGTAATTTAAGTATTCCTCAAATGATGCCTTATGAAGCATGTGATTAACCCCGTGAGTGGCCTGTGTGATCTGCCGTGTCTTTGTGTCTGCAGCAGTTGTATGGGACGTGTAAAGACATGCAGGAGAAGCTGGTGGAGCTGATCCCACGACTCTCAGAGGAGAAGCTGGTGGAGGAGCTGCTGGTCACCAACGACGACATCAACACCACCTTCACACGATACAGGAGGTCAGCTCAGCTGCACAGATATCCCGCTTTCAGTGGATTTCCACTGTAGCCACACTTACAGCAATATACTGTATGTCAATGGGTAGAGAGCAGGAATGCTAACTTATAGCTTCTGTTGTAGGTTTGAGAGACTTTACACTCACTCGAACACACCTCGGCAGGTAAAGAGAAGATCTGCACGCCACAAACCACAAACTGCATATGTTGTAACTCTTGTTTTGCCCCTTGCTGATTCTGTTTCCTTAAAACCATCAGTGCCCCACCTATACTAACCTCAAAGACTTCGACCCAGCCTCTAACCAATCCGTTGGTACATCTGAACTCAAGCCGTGTAGACAGCCACCAATCAGTACTCTTTGCAGCCAACTGGCAACTCTTCGTAAGTGTCCTTTAATCAGCCGTTTCATATGCTATGTCCTTGTCCTCCATGTCAGTATTATATGAGATAGTGTCAACATTTTTGTTTTTGGATTCCTCTGTAGATACAGAAGAAGTTATATCAGCACACAGACAGAATAACACTGGGAGCCAACAGATAAACAGGTTGAGTATTCTGAATATGAATAAGTGTTACAACCACTTGAGACAAAAGTGACAAAAGTGACAAGAGAATGAAGACTATGTTTGCCTATTAAGAATGATTTTTGTTGCAGGTTAAATGAAAACATTCATTCATAACTTGAAAATCTTGAATGTCTTTCAGTGAGCACCTCAGCAATTCTGCAGTTGCGGCCTCTAACAGTGTACGGAACAACAGTGGAACGGTCAGTATCTCTTCTCCCTCATCACCTTTTTGAAAGGAGATTTTGTAACTAAATGTGACACCTCATCTTAACCTTGAACCTGCATACAACACAAACATACACTGTTCTTAATTAGTACACCCTGAAACACCCAAGTACTGTACATGTCAATGTTTAATCAAGATTGTTGTTATACAAAGTAGAGAGATGCATAAGATATAACAGTCCATGGGAAATAACAATATACTACAGCCAGCGGATAGACATAAATAGAAAAAATCCAGAATATCCTGCTCAGCTAAATCTAAAGTAGCATGCAATCCAGTAAATCTAGAGTAATTAAATCTGATGTTTGTTTTGCTTGAATGTGTTATTCCAGAATAGCGTTATTTAAAAGCTTTGTTTCACTGGACATTCATTTATTATTTATCTCACTGCATTATTTTTGACAATGTTTTCATTGGACTGCATGTGAAGAGTGACAGCCCAGACTCCAACCTCCTCAGCTCCTCTCCACAGTTTGATTGGATGATGGAAAAGGGAATGGTGGGTCTGACTGGCCTTTTAAGGTCGTGTCCACGTGCTTCTTGTACCCTCTGCCAACTCACTGTACCCTTTGGGGATAATTGGCTCAGGCGGGACTCGGGAGTGACATCTCTATTGGAATCACTGAAATCTCTTTTTAAGGGACATTTCTTCTTTTTCATGCACGCTTCTACGTTTCACTTGGGAACAGTATGTGGATAACTTCATAGGCCTCTGCATGGTGTTTAGGTTTCATCTGGTGGTGGAGACAAAGAGAAATTGATCTGTGATTGCACTTACTCTTCAATAGGAGTCTGATTGGTTGTGGATTCACTTCTCGGGAAATCACATTACTCTCTGAAAGGACTAACTTTGCTACCCAATGGCTAATTTTTGTTCCCTCTCTCTGATAGATTCCTGTAAGTCAGGCTACAGCAATGGATGACATTGAGAAATGGCTTGAATTTGATGATGATGTAAGTCAGTCTGTCTGTCTATCTCTTTCCTTTTGTATTTTCTATGTATCTATCCCCTTCTCTGTGAACTCTCCCTGGCTGATCTAATATCTGAGGAAATACATTTGGCCAAAGTCTTATATTATTATTATATATTATATATGTAACATAACAGGATTTCTTTCCCCCCATTTTCCGTCTTATTTTAAATGATACAGGAAGAGGACATGGGAGACTCTGAAGGCGTAACCAGTGAGGGTGTGTAAAACTCCCTATCCTGTTGTCTGTGTGTTTCACAATATATCATACTGTGTGTCAATGTTTCTTCATTGTCCTCTCTTCCCGTCATCTCCTCCAGAGTTCGATAGGTTTCTGGCAGAAAGAGCGAGAGCAGCAGACCGTCTTCCTTCAGTGAGAGCATCACAAGACCCAAGCGACCCACAGTCGAACTGCTGATCTACAGAGTCTCCTTTCCACAATCTGTCAATAGCGACAACCCTCCCAAGGCCTGACTGTTGCTTTGAAAACTGTTACTTCACATAACCTCCACCACAACAAACAGTGGCCAACCGAGTGACTTCAAACAACCACGGCCAGCCATTTCAGAAGTGTCATATCAGAGCCGTGTGGAGAAAACGTTCAGGTTTCAGGACAAGGCATCTCTAACCATACCTCATTATTGAATCGGCTGATTATCAATTAAAGTAGGTTTCCAGTTGTATTTGTCTACATTGCTCCATTAACATCGAGCATTGTTTCTCGACTCTAACCCTTCACTGAAGGCTCAAATCCTTAACACTACTTTAGATATGACCCCTTACCTTCACCTTCAGGTTAGGCTCATTACGCCAATTAGCATAATGAGATGGTTGTCTGGGGAGTGCTGAACACTGGCCATACATGCTGAATGTATCCTCCCACCCTGAACACTAGGCCTATATTCTGAATGCATCCTTCCACCTTGCACACTAGGCCTATATTCTGAATGCATCCTCCTACCTTGCACATTAGGCCTATATTCTGAATGCATCTTCCTACCTTGCACACTAGGCCTATATTCTGAATGCATCCTCCTACCTTGCGCACTAGGCCTATATTCTGAATGCATCCTCCCACCTTTACCTTGCTATTTCAATTCAGATACATTCAGAAGTGAACTGTATAGGCTACTTTGAGCTCTCTGTTTTAGTCTTTTAATATTTTTATATGAAAGTTGTAGATCATGATGTATTAACATTTTACAGAGATACGTGCTAGCCATCATTTCTTTGACCAATTGTCAAGGTTGCAAAAGCACAAACTCTGCATTGACTTTACTCATTGCGTTGTACATATTTGTCATGCACATTGCACTCTACTGAGGTAATAATATTTTGAAGGAAGTTAATATTTTTTAGACTATATAAAAGCACTACACCTGAAAAATGAAAAGTAATACATGTATTTTATGAGATATGAGTAAGAGTAATTACATTCCTGAATTGCAACTTGTTTACAATGAAGACATTAATCATGGCAGTTTCAGTTCTAGACCTGCACACCTCAGGCGTATTAAGGGGACATACTTAGCTCAACCAGCATTAGGTCAGCTTATTCTTAGCTACTGGAAAACTGTTGTGTCACACTGACTTCTATACTGCACTGATGCAACGTAGCTGATAACTGCTCAGCTGGTCAAAATGTCAGAACACTGTTTTTTTTTCTCACACGTACTATATGTATGTGTGTACATTTAAGTTAAAAAGAAATATTAAAGTTCAAATGAAACCTAACACAGAGTTATTATTTTCCGAGGCACTTTCACAGATTACCGAGAGGAATGCAAATATGGATGAACAATAATGGTGTTCCACACTATAGATAGATGAAAGAGCCGCTCTGAAATGTGCAGCTTTATCACACAACACAATGCCACTGAAGTTTGGGAGAGTGGGCAATGGCATGATGGTAGCAGAAATGACCACCAGAGCTGTTGCTGGTAAACTAAGTGTGGAGGTCAAGTGATCACTAATATGAATAGCCTATTACCAGCTTTTTGTGTGGAATAATTGCACAGTGGTTAATTGCATTCAGGGTTCTTCACATAGAAGAGAGGAGGCTGTGAATTGGTAAAAAACAAATAATAATAATAGTAATAAAAAGCATGGTTTTTTTTAATAAAAGGAAATTAAATCGGTATTCACCACTATTCCAATATTGCGAAACTGTTTTGGGGGGAGGGGGGATTTTATTGAAGGCGATGCACTTCTCGAAGACTTGCCACTTTTCAAGCAACATTATCCCAAACAGTCTGAGGCAGTTACCAGACTGAGATGTACGTCTATTTACATTACTTACTGAGTGTAAGCACAAAATCAGATACACCCGGCGGATTTCATTGGTTGACTTCGTAACGCCCATGAAAGTTACATATCCTCTCTGACGTCATGCTGTCACGATAAGCCACGCCTCAGCTACGCTACCTCTGTCAACTGTGTGTGCCTGCGTGGGTCTGTAGGGCAAAGACAGGAGAAAGCATGCCGCTACGATCAGCTGTACGTGTTATTAGTACCCCTTTGAGGGCTGTTCTTCGACCCTCGGCGACAAACAGCTGCCGGGGATACGCTGCTGTTGCAGAAGCTCGTTCTGTGTTGGAAAATGAACTAGATTCAATCCGAGCGGCAGGCACTTGGAAAGGAGAGCGGGTGATCACTTCCAAGCAGGGACCACACATCTACGTGGATGGCAGTCGTGGCGGTGAGCAACAGTTTAACAGCCTAGCCTTATTAACAAGTGACCACTCAGCATTTGGAGTCATCGCGAAAGAAATGCGCTTTCCATGCATTACGTGGACATGTCTGAATACTGAACCATGTTCACGTTCGTCTGTTTGCTATTTGAGGGCATACCTCTAGGTCTTCCGAAAGTGCATGGCTAACTACCTAGCCAATAAATGATACCCAGCTTTATCTGAAAGTTGCCATGTGCTAAACGCAGATACGTTGTTCTCGTACAAGTAGCCTGAAGTTTTGAATGAAAAGTAGTATCAAAATATCGACATGAAATTATGTTACAGCAATTTCCATGTTAAAGCTGTTGCATTTTTTTTGTCAAGCCGTATGGTATCACAATGCTAACTGTACATTATAAAGCTTTGTCATTCTTCTTTTGATTATTTCCACGCTGTTGTTTCATAGGTCAGATGTCAATACAGTAGGCCTACATCTCTGCCTGTCCTCACACAGATTCAGATAGCCCATTAATGTCAAGTTTTACACAGACATGTTTCACAAGAGGGGGCATCATGTGATACATCCTCATACACAACACTCACGCAGATGTTACAGTAGTGCTACAGTTTCAGCTGTGTATTGTTGTTGTGGCTACAGTTTCAGGCCAGTGACTCTGCTATAGAGAGCCGAAGTCCCGCCCCTTCCGATTGCCTCCATGGGACCTATCTTTGGATTTTTTTTCAATGGCAGTCAATGGAGAAATATAAATTATTTTCTGGTCCCGATTGTCTTGTGCCTTGAATTACCCATATGATGTTTGTCAATTTTAATGACAATTTTTCATGTAAAGACATTTGAAAAGTATGTCGTAACTAGTGAATTACAACATTGTGAAATATCGTGTTTCCAACGACTACAAACACATCAGTCGCGTTAGTGACGTTAGACCAATTCACAGCCACGGGCGCCAGCAACAGGTCTTATTTGAGCTTCCCCCTTGCCGATGAAAATATCATGAGTCAGAGGATTAAACACATCAGATAAGTTGTATTTCATTCATAGACTGTACAAACACTACTGTTAAGTGACTTAGCTGGCAGCAAGATGTAACCGTTAACTAGCATAATAGCTAGCTAACTAGCCAGCCTCTCGTTTGCTAGTTGGTGGCTCAGTTGGTGACGTGCATCGTTTGAGACGAGAAAATGTAGTCCACTGAACGGATTCGCACAAAACTTAGATAACTTTTAAAGTCTAATGAAAAACAGAACTTTATTAATGTGAAAAATTATCTTTTAAATTCCCACACATCATATGTGAAATGCACGGTCCAACTCGAACGGGACCAAAAAATAATTGTTATCTCTCCATTGACTCCCATGCATAAAAAATCGTAAAATAGGTCCCATAGACCGGAAGTAGAAGGGCGTAACTTCGGCTCTCTATTCACCAATTATAAAAGACCCTTTAATGTATCTCTCTGTTTGCAGATATTTTGAACTTTTGTGCAAACAACTATCTGGGGTTGTCCAGTCACCCAGATGTTGTAAAGGCAGGTATTGAGGCCTTACAAAAGTATGGTGCCGGACTAAGTTCTGTCAGATTCATCTGCGGCACACAGGTAACCTCAATCAGGATGTCTCTCACTAATTGAAAAGAGCAGTCAGTTTGTCCCTAGAATATATGAATATTATTTATAAACATTCTTAAGTACATTTGAAGTCTTGTTTACAGTAGAGAATTTGTTTTATAGGTAATGCTCTCGAATGGTATATTTAACTATTTGAATGAGAATATCATGTCAAATACCAGACCAAAGCAAAAAGAGCTCAGTTATGTCCCCAACAGATTGCTGTTACTGTCATGCTGAACAGACTGAGAAGTCATTCACTTCCCGGGGGCTATAGGCCTACAGCTTTTCCACACATCTCAGAGAGTGCAGGACCTCTTTGCTCTTACCATGCTATTGGATTCTCTACAGGCTATATTGACCTTTATGTACACAATTTTGCAATTGGATTCTATTATGACGTGTTTTTTTTTGTTTTCAATATCAAGTGGCACTTTTCTCTTTTTATGGGAATCACCATTTGCACAGCCTGGTTTACTTATTGCACTGCCTGGCACATACAGGCACATACTCCATTATCTTAACAGCTCTTTTTGTTGACTCTAGTGGATAGGATATCACTACACTACACTATGTATATTTTACAAATGCACCTTCACTATGTGCAGGTTTCTTGATCCCTGCCCCTGGATGGATTAATAAAGTACCAATCAATTTCTCTATTTCTTCTTTCCTAGGATATTCACAAAGATCTGGAGACTAAGCTTGCCCAGTTTCATGAAAGAGAGGATTGCATCCTTTATGCAAGCTGTTTCGACGCCAACGCTGGACTATTTGAGGTTTTGGCCAATATTCTCTCTCTGTTCGACCCCTCTGACCTCATTGTATACTTTGGCTCATGGCTTCCCACACAACACAAGATGGTGAAATCTATTGTTACCCTTGCCTCCGACAGGGGGCAGAGGGTATTGTAATCAGCTGTGTCCATTTGTGTGTGTGTGTGTGTGTGTGTGTGTGTGTGTGTGTGTGTGTGTGTGTGTGTGTGTGTGTGTGTATCCTCCCACATAACATGCACTAGTCAGATTTACTTCAAATTTTAGGTAGAGAGTTGGCATATCTCAATCCACCATCATAATGATCCAGGATCAGCATACAGAGGCAGGAGTTAATTCTTGATACCCCCAGTGAAACGTTCTGGAAGGGTGTTCTTTTGGTGATGTTCTTTTTGTCCACAAAGGCTGTTTTGTTAGTGATTTTGTTTTTGACGGTAAATAGGCTTGGTTGTCCATTGGCCGCTGTGTTAAATCCCCTACTTACAGGACTAGGAATTTAACATCTCTCTCTGTGTATTTGAAATCATACAATATTTTCTCAGTGTTTGTCACATTGTTCTCTAGCCAGCATGCCAGCAAGTGCTTAAATTGTGTGTTTTTCCTTCTTTTTCTCAGGTGCTGTTAGGACCTGATGATGCCGTGCTGTCTGATGAACTCAATCATGCATCCATCATCGATGGCATCAGATTGTGCCGAGCCAAGAGAATGCGATACAAGCACATGGACCTGAATGACCTGGAGGTTAAACTCAAAGAGGCCCAGGTATATGTTTTATTCTATCTCATCAACATACACTGCTCTCAAAACACAACACCGAATATGAGCCAAATGAAAGTTGAAAAAATTAGTGTTTGGGATTCAACGATACATTCGGTCATTTAAATGTCATAATTTTTTACATTCTGTCATTTAAATCCATAGTCGTCACGCATGCGTCTGGTCGTCACTGATGGTGTGTTCTCAATGGACGGGGATGTGGCACCACTGAAGGGAATCTGTGACATGGCAGAGAAATATGGAGCCATGGTCTTCATTGATGAGTGCCATGCCACAGGTTTCCTTGGGCCTAGGGGCAGGTAGGTGGCAAAGTCAGGGTTTGATAAAGCAGTCGATGTCAGGACACGGATGTGGACAGCAAAAGTCACTGAGATTTAAAATTTCAATCAAAGTCATCTACTTATAATATAGTTTGCCAAGTGGAGCCTTTTTGTTTGCAGGAAAGGGAGTTTATTGTTTGTTGTTGTTTGATTTGGCAGAGGTACAGATGAGCTACTAGGAGTCATGGACCGCGTACACATTGTCAACTCAACCCTGGGGAAAGCGCTGGGTGGAGCCGCTGGTGAGTGGATCAGATAACCCGTCTATGTCCGGTTTTACACCGACATGTTTCACAAGAGGGGTGCATCATGAAGGCTTTACATGCTCAATTCAACTCCTTCACCAGAAGATGATTAATTTTGCGCTGGTAATGATATTGTATCACTCTAAGTACAAAAAAAACAAAACAATTATGTTGGATGTTTTTATTCTTTAGGTGGGTACACCGTGGGACCCAAACCTTTAATTGACCTTCTCAGGCAGCGGTCACGCCCATACCTTTTCTCCAACTCTCTTCCCCCGCCTGTGGTGGCCTGTGCCACCCGAGCTGTGGAGCTGCTCCTGGCGTCCAATGAAATCGCACAGAGCATGGCAGCCAAAACCATGAGGTAGGATTCCAGGGGTGGAATTTAACTGATGTGGCGAGTGTCCAAGGCTGCCCGGACGACTGCTTATGCAACTGTTTCAGACGGTGACCTGATCTCCCTGCAGAAAGACGATAAGACCCCAGTGTTTGTCTTTGTTCTAAAAAGGCAGGATTTTTTTCAATGAATGTGTAGCAGAATACACACATACTAATCTCTCGCTTTTCTTTATAAGGTGACATGGATCTGCAGTACAGAGATTAGAAATAGAATGTTTTGGTTAGTTAGAGAAGTCACCATTCACCTTTCCTTTTGATATGCGATCCACGTCATTTTGTTTGCTAACTACCGGTACTTCTAGATAGTAGGAAACATATTCTAGATGTCATTCTTGAACTGCCGTACTTTATTGTGACATTAGATTTTGTTCAATGAACATGTAGCAGAATAGAATACACACACACTTATCTCTCAGTTTTCTCCAGTAAAGCATAATATATAATGGTGTTTTCGGTTAGTTATAGAGGTCACCGCTCACCGTTCTTTGTTGATATTGGATCCATGTCAGGTTGTTTGCTAACTACCTCTAGATAGTAGCCAACATATTCTAGAGGTCATTCTTGAACTGCTGTGCTTTATTATCGCATTACACTGCAATGCACTTTGCTCTGTATTAACTTTGTATTAGTAAAACATTCAAAAACTAATAACAGGTGGATAGTTGTTGGTAACCACCTGTTAACTTTAACCACCTGTTACTAGTACCCACATGGTTGGTAGTAGTCTGTTATGTTCATTATCTGAGGTGGCGGGCTAAAAGACTGCTATCTCTTAAACAGTTTTTGCTAAAAAATAAACAAACATAACTTGAATATCGCTTCATGAATGTGTTGAAACCACTGTTGATTTCCACAGGTTCAGAAATGCTATGACCCAAGCTGGCTTCACCATTTCCGGATCGGCCCATCCCATCTGCCCTGTGATGTTAGGTGATGCACGGCTAGCTTCGTTGATGGCTGATGACATGCTGAAGCTAGGTGAGGAGTCAGCTTCTGATCAGATCTGAAATGTTTTGAAAAATATTTCTGCTTTTTGATTTGATTTGGATCATATTTCTAGGTCTTTAAGATCAGATAATGTAATCGTTTCTTTCTCACCCTCTCACCTTTCTGTGCTCAGGTGTATATGTGATTGGATTTTCCTTCCCTGTGGTGCCCAAAGGAAAAGCCCGTATTCGTGTCCAGATCTCGGCGGCCCACACTGATGAGGACATTGACCGCACCGTGAATGCCTTCATTCAGACAGGCCGCAAGCACGGGGTCATCTCATAAACACAGCAATGCTAGAACGCCATCGACTGTTACAGCTACCGGAATCAGGAAGGGTGGCTTGCACAGCTGCCTCTGTTACAGACAGACGTAAAAAACGCTAATCTCATAGATTGAGAGACTTTGTGTGGAGAAAGCTGATAGTGTTTACAATAATGAAAGGCCAACTGGGTGTTGTTTTTGCTTCAAAAAGTGCTTAATAAATAACTTTTGTTAACAAATTATGTCAGCATATTTAATGCTTGCCTCTCCACATGCATAATTTCAACCTGTACCATTCTGGATTAAGACTAGTAGCATTTTAAACCTTAAATCAGTGGCCAGAATACACTGAGACTGCTCAGGGAACAGGGAACGCGTTCTTGAACCAGCTCCATTGAGAATTTATTTAACTTTGGCCTGATTCTCTTTGAATGGTAGCATGTTATGCCCACTGCTGTTTGCGGAAAAAAAAACACTTTTTTTTTTGTGAAAATCCTCTGAACCAAAGTGGCAAATATTTTTTTGGGTGAAAATGCTCTGAACAATTCAAGTGGTGGTTTGTTAACAGGAACGGAGCCAGTTCTTTGTCGGTGGAAAAGGGCTCAGAGTGACTCAAGACTGGATGGTTCTGTGGGGCTCTTGGACATGTCTTTTGAAGACTCCACCTCCCAAAACTCCATTCAAGCACCAAGGGGCCCTTACACAAGTTTTTTAGGGCCCAGGGGCCTGAGTGAACTGGTGCTTTACGGAAACTGTGGACCCTCACACTTATGCCATATTTCCATTATGGTCAGATCACACTGTAAACACCAAGGGGCAGGGATGGATTACTGAACGGGCCTACCGGGCCCCAGGGGCCAAAGTCACTTTTTGAGGTCACTACTACTCTATGTTCTCCACCCCTGATGCTTTGTCATCTGCATCTTTTTTCACAACAGGATGCCTTAATTTTTTCAAGTCTCAATCTGTCCATTTCTTTCCACAAAATCAAAGGAAGTCTTAATTTAAAGGGTTATTTAAAAAAAGAAGACGAAGAAAGAAAGAAGTGTTCCGGGGGGCATAACCTGGACCCCCTAGCACTGCTGGGCTAGCATGCAATAGCCTGATCATTTGTTGGTTCTGTTTCCACCATTGTGCCCTTGAGCAAGGCACTTAAAGGGATATTCCGCCATTTTTGGAAATACGCTCATTTTCCACCTCCCCTCGAACTAAACAATCGATATTTACCTTGTTCCCGTTCATCCAGCCATTCTGTGAGTCTGGCGATACAACTTTTAGCTTCAGCCTAGCATAGATCATTGAATCGGATTAGACCATTAGCTTCTCGCCTGCTAGCTTCATGTTTAAAAGTGACTAAGATTTCTGGTAATTTTCCCATTTAAAACGTGTCTCCTCTCAAGTTAGAAAGTGCAATAAGACCAACTGAAAATGAAACCTGGCGTTTTTCTAGGCTGATTTGACATGGAACTACACTCTCATCTGGCGTAATAATCAAGGCAACTTGCAAACTACTGGCACTACTACTGCATGTTGTCTATGGGGACTATTTTCAGATGCTGCGTACGATATCACTGCGCCTATGGCACGTTTGCAAAAACGTTTTTATGAAAGTATGATGTATCACGACCCTTGAAGCAAGTCAAATTTGTAGTTTTTAATGTCTCTTCCATCTAACTACAGATCCGCTACCCGATGTGGTAAACTTAAATAGTGTGGTTATAGCCGACAGAGGGGCACAAAGCTAATGCAGAATCACAGTTCACCCTGTTATGAGCTCATGAACCACTGAAATTATTTTGGAAACATTGTTTTAAGGTACAAAAAACTCTTAAGTGTGGCTTTAACCCAAAGTTGCTCTGGAGTCGATGAAGTGCCTTGTAATATAATTAACATTTATAAGTCACTTGGATGAAAAGTGCCTAGATGAATAAATGTAAACCTAACGTTCTGAGATCAAAGCCCATCCACCCATTTCTGAGATTCCCCCAGTCAACTGTTGTTTTGTAAATGTACTATACAAATAAATTGACTTTGAGATGGGCAGGCTCCTTTCATGTCTGTACCCAGGGGCCCAATAATCCATCCATGATTGTGATGTCATAGAGATTGTCCTGTCATCAAATTCTATGTGGCAGTAGTACCTTGGAAACGAGTTCTAATTAGACCAGAAAATACAATGAAGTTTCAGATTTCACTTTGCTTTGTAGAGTGTGGTTGCTTTTTTGAGTTTACTCATCATTTTTTGTCTTTTATTGCTCCAAATGGCTTCTAAACGCCTCACCTTCATTGTGTTGGTGTGTGCCCTGTGCTACATTGAGCCAGATTTCACTGGCTGGAGTGTTACAACAACCCTAATGCCACCCAAGGAGTGGGCCAGTACTCCTGGCATTTCACTGAATCCCTTTGATGCTCTGACTGAATTCGCCCTGCAGCTGACAGTTAAACAGGATCAGGAAGCACATAAGAGAGTCAAGATGACCGGAGTTAGACCCACTGATGCTGAGCCCTATTCCAAGGAGCACAAACCATGCTTGGTGGTGGAGGACCTGCTGTTGGACAGAGGAAACATCCTGAAAGTGTTTAAGAGAAGCAGGGTCAGCCAGATCAAAACTAAGGGCGTACTCACACTAGGCAATTCGTACCGTACCCGAGTACACTTTGCCCCTAAAGTCCGGTTCGTTTGACCAGTGTGATCACTTCGTTCCGTACCGGGGTACGGTACGCTAGTACGCTTGGAGGAGGTGGACTCTGGTACGGTACGCATGGAAGCATGACGTCATTAATGATGAAATAAACAATAACGCTCCAATTATCAGTCACACGTTGCATAAAGATTCTAGAACACAGCAACTCAATCGTACTCAAGTACGGTTTGATAATATGCAGTGTGAGCGCAGACCAGGGACCAGAGGCAACCGTGCTCCAGTACGGTACGGGTGAAACGTACCTAGTGTGAGTACGCCCTAACAGCCAGGTTAAGACAGAGGTGAAGACAGCAGGGGAAGTGTCTCTCCGAGGGACAGTAGGGAAAGAAGCTGTCCACAGAGTGGACACCGATACTAGGAAACCTGTTGCCATTATATGGGTGATCTCCTTTCACCGCGTCTGCCTGCTGGTCACCATGGGCCTCTTGGCCAGGATCACCATCCGCATACTTCTGCAGGTAAAAACTCAAGGCAGAGGAGAAGGAGTAATAACAAGGGTGATTAGGTTCAAGATGATGGTCTGGGTTTTTCCGTTTGTTATAGCTTGGAAAACCAAGCTATACCATGTGTGGGATAAATTGTTGCTGATGTTTTCATCATCTGTTCTTTCTTCCTCTCACAGAACACAAATGCGCCAGAAGAGTCCAAGTCCGAGGGAAAGGGTCAGAAAGGGTCGAATCTGCCTGGCACCTGCCCTGTGGTCCAGAAAAGAGCTGGTCATCACACAGTCACGGCCAGGAGGAAAAGGAGAGATATGCAGAGCTGCAAGGGCGGCTAAACGTTCACCTCTGCCCATCAAAATATAGTTTTAAATTTGAAACAGTATTAAACTGCTTATTTTTCTGTAAAATGTTTCTCATGTTATTATTATATATTTTTTTTTCAATTCAATTATAAATAACGTTGTGTCCAATGTTATATAAAACTTTCCATTTTAGAGGCTGCTTAGAAAAAATAATAGCTTTCAGCCCTTGCAAGGGGTTTTACATAGCCTAATGAAATTCAAAAAACGTAATAAATGTAAATCTTCTAACTTTCTGAGGTGGGCAGGAGGTCACTTTCATGTCTGTGCCCAGGGGCCCAATGGCCCATTATCTGTTCATGCCAAGTGACTAGTCCTCTATCACTACCCATGGGCCTTGTGGTCTGAACTAGCAGTGAGAGAGCCCTATAGCTTCAACTTCCTTTCGACGTCTTTGGGCAGCAATATATGGCCTGATGAGGCTTATTGGATCCAGGCAGTTCGAGGCCGGGGGCCCCAAGCAGTGTCCTCTAGTTCGACAGGAACAACTAGCACTCTGGATTTTTCAGCAGTTTTAAAGTACCAGGCTTGTTTGGGAGATAGAGATCTTCCACCTGCCAGCATGCACAAGACAGCTGCTGTAGCTGTTTTGTTGAGGTCAACTATGTTGATATTTTTGTAATATCTCTCAAATTTCACATCCACAGACAGCTATACTGCCCTCTGCACTGACACTGACCTGTATCCTCAGAAATACGAATGGCAACTGTGAACAAAGAAGGCAAACAGACCTATTCTGCTATGCATATGTGCTAAAACAAACAAACAAACAAACAAAAAACTCGTAGACTTTATCTTCTATTAGCACTATTTTGGATAGGATAAAAACCTTTACGCACAAACCAAGGGGTAGTCACGACGGCTTCAAGACATTTCTCGCTGAATAGTAAATGAATTCAGGTCTATGATACATACTAACCGGTGACACAGAATTCGCGCCAACAAGACACTGAAGCGCCTCCCTTTGGTCACATGTCTCCATTCCCGCGAGTTGGTCATGTTGTAAGCCAATGAAAATATCAGGAGGGAAAGAAGGCGGTGTCCAAATGAATAGTGACGCATAGTTTTGCCGCGAAAGTTACAAAGCGTGGTGGGTATTGTTTGCAGGAGGGTACACGGACCAGAGACGGAGTGAAAATAGTCAATATTTATCAAAATCTAAAATATTTTTACTGTCGGGTACAGCCTGAATCAGCCTGAACAAGATGTCCGGATTTGACGACCCAGGAATCTACTTCAGCGATAGTTTCGGCGGTGGCGGCGACTCACTTGCAGATGAGGGAACAGTGAAAAGGAGTCATATAAAGAAAAGATTTCGCGAATTTCTTAGACAGTTTCGTGTTGGTACTGATCGCACTGGATTCACATACAAATACAGGTGAGTCCATTTAAAATTGTACCTGCAAGTCGACTGACTCACCGAACTGCTAAAGAAAACATTAGCTCAAATAATCAGATCAAATAATGCTAACGTTAGCTAGCCTAATGCATACTTTGGTAGGTTATGTCACCCGTACTGTCATAATGTTCTTTAAAAATAAAAGATCTATTTCAGGTTTATGTTTATGTGTTCGTTAAACCTTCAATCCATCGTTTTGATCACTCTAGAGATGAGTTGAAGAGGCATTACACTCTGGGGGAGTACTGGGTGGAAGTTGAAATGGAGGATCTTGCCAGCTTTGATGAAGACCTTTCTGACTGCTTGCACAAGCTCCCCACAGATAATTTGCCACTGGTATGTATAGTAATGAGCGATCTATTTTCGAAGTCAGTTGCCATTAATTCGTCCCCATCCCGTGTTTTGATTGGTGTGTGCTAACGTTTGCATTCATTGTCACAGCTGGAGGAGGCCGCCAAAGAAGTTGCCGATGAGGTGACTCGCCCTCGTCCCGTAGAGGAGGAGACTGTGCAGGACATCCAGGTCATGCTGAAGAGCGACGCTCACCCTTCCAACATTCGCAACCTGAAGGTACGGCTCACACTTGTACTTTTACACACTTGTACTTGTTCAATTTCCCACTCTTACTTCAATTATTTTCTGTGCATATTCTTTACATTTGTTACAGATTATTAGCTGTGATGTGTCAGTTTAGAAAAGGAATGCAATTACAGTACAGTACTGTTAGGTGTTATTGATGAAGGGTTGACCACCCCTGTCCTACTCTGATCTGATCTCTTGTTGTATTTCCCCCTACAGTCAGAGCAGGTGTCCCGTATGGTGAAGATCCCTGGCATCATCATCTCCTCCACGGCGGTGCGGGCCAAGGCTACCCGCGTGTGTCTGCAGTGCCGTGGCTGCCGCTCGGTCATCAGCAACATCCCCATCCCCCCTGGCCTGCAGGGCTATGCCCTGCCCCGCAAGTGCAACACGTTAGTATTGTGCTGTGTGTGTGTGTGTGTGTGTGTGTGTGTGTTTTCACAGTTTTATGAAGAGATCCATTTAAAAGGTGTAATTTGTTTGTAGGTGTTCCGTATTGCAGCTGTATCTGAGTGAAACATGTTCTAGATTATTAGATAGATAGATAGATATAGTCAGGTAGAACTTTGTGGAATTTGGGCATAAGTGTGACATAAGGTACTAATGCAATTTTTTTGCATAAATTGATAGTTTAGGGGGTGTCCTTTCAGAATCTGATGGGTGCCGCTCCGGCACCCTTGAGCATTTTCTTTAAAATGACATCATCTGCCACACCCCTTTTTTTATCATAGAAAGTCGTCTGAATATACATTAACATATAAACCCATCATGTATGGTATCAAATTAAAGCTCTTCTCATGCAGGAATCAGCTTTGACCATCAAAAAGATGAAAAAAAATAGTTCAGGTCCCTTCAGAGAACAAAATACCATTTGCAAAGTGACCTTTAAGGTCAGATTACGTTCCTTTTTGCCGCATAATAGCTGACTCTAAATCATTTAATACCATATTTTGGTATTAAATTGAATAAATGATGGAACTGCCATTTAGCCTAATACAGTGATTCTTAACCACAGGGCCGCGGCCCAGACTTACGGTGATTCTTAACCAGAGGGCCGCAAGACATGTTCAGTGTTGCACCTGTTGGCCGCAAGGGCCGCGGTACTGGGTAGATTATCAAATGAAGACATCAGAGATATGTAATGCATGAGACTTAATTCCATTCATCAGAGGTGGGAAAGTCCAGCTTCAGAAAGTAAAAGTCCTACCACATATCTGTGCCAACCACTCACTCAAACCAGCTGATTCTATTTAACACAACTCTTCAGCCAGGTCAAGCAGCTAATTGATGAGATCACCTGTTAAGTGCACAGGTAGAACCAATACATGATTGGACTTTTACTTTCTGAAGCTGGAGTTTTCCACCTCTGCCATTCACCTTGTGGGTATATCCGTATCGAGGATATGTACTGCAAATGCTGCTAGCTACGTTAGCACATTGTCGTTATACCTATGCACTCACAAGAATCCTTACAAAACTGCTGGGATTCTGACACTACACATTTCACTAAAGGGGAGACTTGCCCAATGTGTTAGAATGAATGGATGGCCAGAAGTTCATCGCCAGAAAGCTACCATTAAGTGAATCCAGCCATGTCTAAAAACAAATACCGTTAACGTAACGTAATGAAATTGCACTTGTGAAATGTCTACCAATAAATACAAAAACATGCGCTTTTTGGATGTGAATGATGAATATTAAATGGGCCCCAGGCCACTTTCTACTATAACAAATTGGGCCTCAAGGTTGAAAAGGTTAAGAACCCCTGGCCTAATACATACAGGAATACAATCATTCAATAGTAATTCATTTTATTGTGAATATTATAGCAAGTCTGATGTACCCTTGACTGTTAGTTAGCATGTTAGTTATAATTTCCCTTGAATCTGTCACTGAATTTGACAGCAATGTTGTGAGGTACTTCCCAGGTAGTTAAGCACATTAATTATGACTGTCCTTGGATCCCCCCCAAGAATTACAGAAAACAATATTTTTCATCCAATCATTTTTTTTTAATGCTTTAAGAATAGACACCAAACGGGGTAAAGACAGCTGTCTTCTCTCTATCCTGGTCACCCATAGCCACTTGAAAGTAACCCATGTCAGGTCCAAAGTGGGGAACAGCTGTGCCTTGCCCAGTGCATGAAGCGCCTCCTCTATCCGTGGAAGTGGGTATGCATCTTTGCACATGACCATGTTCAGCTTTCTGTAGTCACAGCAAAAGCGCACACTCCCGTCTTTTTTTCGCACAATGACCACTGGCGATGCCCAGGGGCTGCTACTCTCTTTGCCCCACTATGTCCTGTACATGTCGCTTGAACTTTTGATCGGGTGGGTGTCACCAGTTTATATGTTATGTCATGTGTCACTGTAGTTGTGTAGCCAGTCATTGTCGTGGCTTGAGAAGACATCCCCGTAGCTTTTCAACAGTGCACTAAGCTTTACATGCTGTGCCGAGTTAAGCTCTCCTGCAGCTACCTGTACTGGAAGAGGCATACATTGGTGTCCATCTTCGGTAGCCTGAACACTGTTCAACATGCAATACCCCATCCATTTCATCAAACCTCACCACCTCTTTTGGACAGATCCTCTGTGACTTGGACACCACAGCTACCCTGGCCCTGGATATTAGTTTTATGGCCTTCTCACAGGTACTCATAACCCCGACAGGGACTTTTCCACCTGCTGCCTTTCCGAGTATGTTGGCAACCAGAAGCCCCTTCTGGATGCTGATCTTTGGCGTGGCTTCCACCAGGAATGGCATTCCACTGTTGGAGGCACCAGCCTTCAATCACCTTCTTACTGTGTGGTGGGATGGTGTTCACTTCTCTGCCAGCCACCTTGACAAACCCAATTTTGCCATCTGAATCCAAGAATTCCACCTAATTCTTGACCCTAGCCAACACACGACGGACACTTGCCTCTAGTGGAGCAGCCTTTTCATCCTCATTGCATCCACACCCAGCAGAGAGGTCACTAGATCTTTGATGATGTTCATCCCCATAATGCCAGGGAGCCCATTTTTACATCTTTACAACATCCAGATGGGTGTCTCTCAGTATGAAGATGCACCGCCACTAAAGAGTGGTTCCAAAACACTCAACATCTGCTTCAAGACAACCAAGGACCGGCATGTTCAGTCCATAGGCTCCACCCAATGGGTGGACTTTAGCTGTTCCTCCCCAAAGTGTTCTCTAAAGTGAGACTCTTTGATGGTGGTGACCTCAAACCCAGTGTCCCAAAGGCAGCTTGTCTTCACTCCAGAGATCATCAGGTCAACCGTCCAGCAGTGACCAAATGCATTTTGTTTCAGGAACTGGTCGACTTCAGTGTCAACACAGTCTGCCAGCCCACTCCTGATCATTGATTAACCAGGGGGCCTTGGTTCGCTCTCTGGTGGAGTATTCTGTGCACTGTCTGCCTCTCCTGGAGCATGTCTTTGCCGGGTGACTTGGCCATGACTGTTGACTGGTGTGACCGGACTCTCCACATGTGTAGCAGATGTACTGCCCTTCCTGGTCTCTTAATGGCTCTCTCTTTGGGTCACGAGGTGGTCGTCTGCTTCAGGGATCCATTGCAAAGGTGATGAGCAGTGTGCAAATAAAAATTCGACTTTCAGTGGAGGATACTGATGACAGCGAGGGAGAAATGTCTGATTGAATGAATGTTCTTTGGAGGAGACATTTGATGTTTGTGATGTGTACAAGGCCAGCCTGGCAACATGTTCTTGATATAGTTGCTTTCAGAAATCTGTGATAAAGTACTACTTTGTTGTCTATTTGATTAATTGGTGAGGGTTGATACAATTTGTTGCTCAGCCTACCATTTCAGAGGTTTGACCGTACCAGATTTTACAGTTATTATGTTCTCTGGAGGGATGATTTTGAGCATTTTTTTAAATCGACATCATTGATTTGTGTTTGAGAAGAGCTTTCATTTGATACCATACATGATGGGTTTTATACAGTAATGTGAGTCTAGTTCTTTTTTTATGGTCAACAAAAGGGGGCGTGGCAGATTATGTCATTAAAAACTTTTTTTTTTTTCATCTTTTTGATGGTCAAAGCTGATTCCTGCATGAGAAGAGCTTTAATTTGATACCATACATGATGGGTTTATATGTTAATGTATATTTAGACGACTTTCTATGATCAAAAAGGGGTGTGGCAGATGATGTCATTTTAAGGAAAATGCTCAAGGGTGCCGGAGCGGCACCCGTCAGATTCTGAGTCTACACCCCCTAAACTATCAGATTATGCAAAAAAATTGCATTAGTACCTTATGTCACACCTATCCTGGGGTTCTACCTGACTAATAGATAGATAGATACTTTATTGATCCCCATGGGGAAATTCAAGATTTATATTCATATTAGCTGTGATGTGTCAGTTTAGTAAAGCAATGAGCTCGTTGATACGGTCTTTAATCAGTTTGATCTTTTATTCCGTCCCACAGTGAGCAAGCAGGCCGCATGAAGTGTCCAGTGGATCCTTACTTCATTATTCCCGACCGATGCTTGTGCGTGGACTTCCAGACCTTGCGGCTGCAGGAGTCCCCAGACGCTGTCCCCCACGGAGACATGCCCAGACACATGCAGCTGTACTGCGACAGGTAGGGCCCGCTATGAAGAACCGCCCACCCATTTGGTTATGAACACTGAATCAGAGCGGTTGATAAAACAGAGTGGCGACACTCCCAAAGACCTCCATAGGAAAAAATGGCAGCGCCTTTTCCAGGCTATTTCCTCGTTATGGGACTTTTGGAACTGTTTACAGCCAATCTCTTGGTCAGTAGTTAATGAGTTAATTGATTACACCTTCCAGCATCTAGAAGTACATCCCACCCTCCTGCAATTAAGCCATCCAGCGCAGGTTTTTTGGAACTTTTGATCGCGTGGCGGCAACATTACAACGTGTCGCAACTCTCTCTCTATGGCTCTGAACTGGAAGAGCTGAATCAAAAAGTGCTTACGTGTGTCCAGTGATGTCCAGTTCATAGTTAGGTGTGTGAGTGAGTGTACGCTAGAGTCACCAAATCTGTCCCTTTCTCTCCCCAGGTATCTGTGTGACCGTGTGGTGCCAGGGAACAGGGTGACCATCATGGGCATCTACTCGATCAAGAAGGGCGCTGCCACCAAGGGCAAAGGGCGCGACAAGATGGCAGCGGTGGGCATCCGCTCGGCCTATCTGCGTGTGGTTGGCATCCAAGTGGACACAGAGGGAGCAGGTGAGTGGACTGGAGGTTGAAAGATCAATCTTGCTGTAGTTTTTAAGCTTACTGTAGCCATCGAGTCATTAATCGCCTGTAAATGGAACCAAATCCACTAGGCACTCTTCTGAACTCATTCTTTTGTGCCATGGAGGTATTATAAGAACTGGAGAAAGTGAACAAGTCCCGCCCCCATTCATTTCAATGGGAATGCTAGGCTAGTGAAAATTGCCAAAATTGAACGATTTTTTCAGGCTTCAACATGGCGTTTCAAGGGGCTTGTTTCCGGTGCCGTTTTACTTAGCCAATTAAGTGCCAGGTTACTGGTTGACGTAAGGTACAGAAGGAGAGCTCGTGTCCACACTAAGCTTGTGCATGAGCTGACAGTGGAACAGCCACCAATCGGCATGAGGAAAACGGCACCGGACATGATGTATTTCTGGAAAATGGCGACGACGAAGTGCCTTGCTAATCGGTGAAGCTAATCAGTCAAATCCTGACCCCCTGTTTCGTGCGGTCCTCCTCTCCCAGGTCGTGGAGCCACTGGCTCGGTCACCCCTCAGGAGGAAGAGGAGCTTCGCGCCCTGGCCGCCTCCCCCGACGTCTATTCCTCCCTCTCCCGCTCCATCGCTCCCTCCATCTATGGCAGTGACGACATGAAGAAGGCCATCGCCTGCCTGCTGTTCGGAGGCTCCAGGAAGAGGTGTGTAGGGAGAATGAAATTCCTCATCATCTGATTTTGTCACAGTTAAATGTTGCCTTTTCACGTTGTGTAATATCAATTTCAAAACTGAGCCTTTTAAATGTTTTTTAAACACAGGCTTCCAGACGGACTCACTCGCAGAGGTGACATCAACCTGTTGATGTTGGGAGATCCAGGAACGGCCAAGTCTCAGCTGTTGAAGTTTGTGGAGAGGTGCTCTCCTATTGGGGTAAGGCACTGTCTGTTGTTTTTGATATTAGCCAATAGCAAACCGCAGCAACTGTAACTACCTAAACGTTATGTAGGTGTGGTCTTGCGATGTGATCAGTAGGAGCTGTGTTTTTATTGTCCTGTGTTTGTCTTGTCTCAGGTGTACACCTCAGGGAAGGGCAGCAGTGCAGCTGGTCTGACCGCTTCAGTCCTGCGTGACCCCCACACCCGCGGGTTCATCATGGAGGGAGGAGCCATGGTGCTGGCGGATGGTGGTGTGGTGTGCATCGATGAGTTTGACAAGGTGAGGACGCTGTTGTTTTTACTTTTGAACCTTTCATTACGGTCCGGTTCATTGCGGATCAGGAAAACAAATTCCTGTCCTTGCCTGAAACTAAGATTTGTTTAAAATGCATCTAATGAATACCGCTGAGGGCTCCCTCCCTTGACTGGTTCAGTTGATACCATCTAAGCAATGTAACCTTCCATTTAGATGAGGGAAGATGACCGAGTTGCCATCCATGAAGCTATGGAGCAGCAGACCATCTCCATTGCAAAGGTACACTAAATGCTACTACGTGTAACACCATCATCACCACTGGAATATGTTAAGTAGGGTTCAGACCAAAGATTCACGACGACGAGACGAGCCGCGACGTTCTAAAACCTTGCGACTGCGACTCAACATGTTTAATGCTCTACGACGGCTTGCAACTACGTGCAACTTCTAATTCACACCGCTGCAACTCAGTCTCGTCGCGTCGGGAATCTTTGGTGTGAATTGGGCTTTAGAGGCCGTGTTTCTCACTGTACTATATTGGTGTGAATTGGGCTTTAGAGGCCGTGTTTCTCACTGTACTATATTGGTGTGAATTGGGCTTTAGAGGCCGTGTTTCTCACTGTACTATATTGGTCTCTGCTACCCACCTCAGGCTGGCATCACCACCACCCTGAACTCCCGCTGCTCCGTGCTGGCAGCTGCCAACTCCGTGTTTGGTCGCTGGGACGACACCAAGGGCGAGGACAACATCGACTTCATGCCCACCATCCTGTCCCGTTTCGACATGATCTTCATAGTCAAAGACCATCACGACCAAGAGAGGGACATGGTTAGTGAGCTTGGCTGGCATTTTTTGATTGCTTGAGTTAATTCATATATATTTATTTAGTATTATCCTAGTTTATTTTTCTTTTTTTAAACCCAAAACCATTTAAATCAACCTACTTTTAAAACCCAACTGTTTTTTTGCCCATGGATGATCATGCTAAATTGCTGTGTAGGTGGCATATGTGCTAAATGTGTGTTGCTTTGTGTTCAGACTCTGGCCCGTCACGTGATGAACGTCCATCTTAGTGCCCAGACCCAGACAGAGGGTGTGGAGGGCGAGGTCCCTCTGGCCACGCTGAAGAAATACATCGGCTATGTCAGAGCGTGAGTTTACAGTCCGTTTTTCATCAGATTCATCCATAGTGGTCACCGAAACATTACCACTTATCTGGTCTCAAAACGTATGGTTTGAACTGCTTGGAAATGTTGAGGTTTAGTTTTTATCATCTATCTATTAATGCAAGGAACGTCTGTCTGTGTGTCACTCTGTCTGTCTGTGTCTGTGTGTTCCACGCATAACTCTCAAACCACTCATCCAACTGACCTAAAATTTGACACATGTATTGCTAATGACATGCGTGAGTGCAGTGCAAAGTTTGGTCATGTTTGGACAAAAAATGACAACGATATCGTTAAATTAAACAAAATACAACTCTGCAGCAATCCCACAATTCTACCGTTCTCTGCACTAGCCACTCCCCCTCACTCTCACTTACTCCAGCATAGAAACAAAAAAGCCCATTTCGCTGACAAACTCCGTGTTCATGGAAATTACGATGTCTCATGTAAACAACGGACCGTTTCAAGATTTTTCATGTTGGATAAACATGCTGAGTCCGACACACATGCACCCATGTTGGTAAGCAGGCTGTTAAAGTCACGTAACGTTGCATAGGCTACTCATCAACAACCGCGGTTGCCTTGCGGTTCATAGCGCTGGCATGGCCATGGCATAGACGGGCCATGCATGCGGTTAGCTTTAGGTTAGGCTATCATTTCCCAACAACAGCAAAAACGCACGGGTATGTAATGTGTCTAATAGCCATTAGCTGCAACTCAAACGCCTTTCCCCTTCACTTTTTTATTACCTTGCAAAGAGTAAAAAGCTCTAACAGCACGGGCCTGATTCTCATCACCAATCTAACATGATCTACCTGCATCAACGTCATTGGGCAACACGTTTCTTGGAAAACATTGTTTGCACGGGCACTGCACTAGTGTTGTTGATGCAGTAATCTGATCACCCAGCAATTACATTTTTCTTTTTTTTTGCTCTCTCCAAACAGGAAGTGTGGCCCACGTCTGACTGCAGCAGCGGCAGAGAAGCTGAAGAACCGCTACGTGGTCATGAGGAGTGGGGCCAGGGAGCACGAGCGGGAGAGTGACAAGAGGGCGTCCATCCCCATCACAGTCAGGTACAGTAGGCCACACCTGGCCCCCAGGCCCCCCAGCCACCATTTGCATTCAGAGCGACACTTACAAACTAGTAAACTAGGCTGTGTTATAATAAAACTAGTGTCTACAGTATATGTTTATAGAAATAGAAAACAGGAATATACTTAAAATGCAGTGATGTCTAGATCTGTTACTATTGCCTTTGTTGAACTAGATGTAACCTGAGTGCGGTTCAGGGTTGACTGTAATTGGTGCACTATCGCCCCCTGCAGGCAATTGGAGGCAGTGGTGCGCATTGCAGAGTCTCTGGCCAAAATGAAACTACAGGCCGTGGCTGGAGAGGAGGAGGTGGACGAGGCCCTCCGCCTGTTCCAGGTGTCGACATTAGATGCAGCCCAATCTGGAAGCCTCTCAGGTGTGTGTTTGTGTCAACAATTATTTATGTGTTTATTTATTTTAATTATTTTTGATCACTTATGAGATGAACTACACTTACATTTACAGTGAGGTGTTGTCTTTTGTTTTCTGGCAGTTTTGAATCCTTTAAAGCAAGTGTAGGAATTGGAATGAATGTTATCACACATTTGCTGCATAAATGTATGTACGTCATTCAGCAGTGGTGTTAATTTACTGTGTTTGGTGCCGTTTCTGCAGGTGTGGAGGGCTTCACCTCTCAGGAGGACCAGGAAATGCTCTCTCGCATCGAGAAGCAGATGAAGCGCCGCTTTGCCATCGGCTCCCAAGTGTCTGAGCACAGCATCGTCCAGGACTTCACCAAACAGGTGTGTGACTTGCGCATTTTATGGCATGTACACTAGTACGTACATCATAAGCAATGAATGGTTTGTAAGCATGGTGAAATTATATCTGAGCAATATGTAATATTGCTATTTAAAGAAAATGTTGTTCTTTAAGGTGCCCTTGTTCTCGCCTATTAACGTGACCCTGTTGGCTCTTTGTCTCCCCCCTGTGCCTCTGCAGAAGTACCCGGAGCATGCGATCCTGAAGGTGCTGCACCTCATGCTGAGGAGGGGAGAGCTCCAGCACCGTATGCAGAGGAAGGTTCTCTACAGAGTCAAGTAGAGAGCTGCTCTACGACTCCATCAAGATTCTTGAAAGAGGTCTCTTGGAGATGGATGGAAACCACAGGCTCGTGATTCCTATTGTGACTTGTTGGACCGTATGCTGTGAGGGAGTACATGGTAACACATGTAATCCTTCATATGTGTTTGTAAATAGACTAAAGGGGTATTGCTCGTGATATCCGAAGTGGGATACAATTCTGAAACCGATATTTGACCCCTGTGATGGATCAGAAAAAAGTCAAGCTGCAAGTTCGGGCCTTTGCCAACACATTTGCTCCAAGATAACAATGTTTGGGTGGAAATACTTTTCATGTGTGGAGATGGAGAAAGCACAGCGCTAGATATTAAATTGTATCAATGATTAAAGATGGCTTCATGTTTTGTATCTCTTAGCAAAAAGTAAAATCTAAATAAAAAGTTATTGTTAATGCTTTGTTGATTCCTATGTAAATTATGACAGTGATGCATCACAATGCCGTTTCAATTTTATTGACTAATTTACAAGTTTATATACATTTACAATACAAATGTACAGTTGATATGTTTGCATACTTCAGGTATCAGAAGTTAATGTTGGTAGTAGTCTAACTTTCAATGGTACTACTGGGTTAATAGCATGAGTGAAAATGTCATACTGGTAGATGAATTTATATAACATCTATGCAATTATTTTATGTTAACTTGCCTTGCCGAGGATGTGCAACCAATATATTCAAAGCAATGGCAGCACAAAGGTACATGGTACTGGTAGACACGCATTCAGCACAGACACTCAAAATGCATACATTCCCATTCCAATTGTTGCCAAGGCAACACATACACCCGCGGTGAACTGTAAGACAGGATTGCACAGGGTCTTTTGATGGGTGGTTGTAGAAGCGTCCTTCAACACCCCTGAAAAAGTAAGAGTAACCATGGGTTCATGGTAAATAAATTGGCTAGATTCATGAGGCTATATTCAAAGTGTTGATTATTTTAATTATATTTTAATTGTTTTAAGATTATCATGGGGAGAAATATGAAGAGAACTAGAAATCATACCTGTGTCCTTGGTGAGACTCAAAATTTTCTGAAGGTCATCAAACATCTGATGAAGAGGGGCGAAAAAAACAGCAAACTCCAATTAATGTCTGATCACTGATTCCTCCCGAGCGAAAGCCTCTTTGAGTCACATTTGTGGAACATGCTTACATAGACATTTATGATTCCTCTTTTCCCTTCCTATTTGGCATGATTGCCTATTTCAGAAAAAAGGCAAGAAATGTTTCTGCCTGTAAGCCTGTGCGCTCCTACATCTTTCCTGACATTGTTTACTAATGTACTCCTCTGCCCTGTTCACTGTTCCTCGCCCTGTTCAAGCCCTCTGGGTTGAGCTGGAATACTAGGAAGTATGGAGAGAATGAGTTTGTTGCTAGGCAGCTAAAACAGCCTCTTCTCACTCACAACCATGGGTATAAGTTCATTTCCAGAGAACCGGGCCCTGGCCTGCGGTGAGGTTCTCAACGTGGGAACCGAAACTGCAATTGGTGTCTGTTCCGCTCACCTCGATGTTGGCCTCGAAGGCCAGGACGGCCTCGGCCAGCACCTCCTGCCGCTCGTCTTCGGTCAGCTCGATGCTGTTCATGCGACTGCGGTAGAGCTGCTTGAAGCGGTTGGGGCTCGGCACTGCCGGGAAGGAAAAGAAGGACAGGCCCTCCTTATTGGTCAGCCCCAGAGACTTCTGGGTAATGCGCCCCAAGACCTGACCACCAGACAGGTCACCCAGGTAACGGGTGTATGCGTGGGACACCAGGAGTCTAGGATTATGTTTACCAATCTGTATTGAGATAAGTCATTTTGATGATTTTTGATGACAGTTTTAGGTAATAGGAAAGTAGATGAATAAATACTCTTTGTATCCTTTAACATTTTAAAATGCCTATACTGCTGCATACCTCTCTGAGCCTCTGGACATATCTTTGTGTTGCGGCAGGCACAGTTATCCTTTTGCGCCAGTGGGGTCCAAAGAAGTGCTCCAGATCCTCCTCCAGGGTCTCCAGTCGGGCCAGCTCCTGGGGAAAGTAGATTGGAGCCACGCTCGGGTGGGAGGAACTCCTGTCCAGCTCATCCTCCAGTGCACGATAAACCTCATACAAGGAGCAGAGCAGGAGCTGTGAACAAACAGGGAAATATTTTTTTTACTTGGTGTTGGGTAAATATGATCATTCTTTGTTGGTACCTGGACATGTAATTATCTGGTTTACTGTCATGTATCACAGCCTGAGAGTATAATATCTCTGCCTTTTTCAGTTTCTTTCTGTTGACATTGTTTGTGAGATTGACTCATTGTGCCATAATTAATATAACAGCTGAGCATTCATCTGACATGGAATCAGGATTAGTCTAATTCATCCACTTCATTTGTTGACTTCATTAGTATTACAGAGAGCAGGCAGTCAGTCACCTGATACTGTGGGAGTGTGATCTCTCCCTTCTGGTAGCTTAGCATCAACTCCGTGTTCTCAGCTCGAATGTGACTGTCTTTGGTCACTGCTTTAATCTGCTCTGACAGGTCACTGCAAGGGAACAAAACAGAAACTTTCATCAACATTACTGGTAGCCTAGAACCAAATTGACCATGTTATAGAGTCAAAAAGAAGGTCGGCAGAAGTTAGAAGTTGCCTACTTAAAAATTATCCAAAAGATATATCAAGAACACGACATATTATTTGATAAGAAAATTACATAGACTAATCTATGTGGTAAGATCTTCGAAATGATACATAGCCTAGGGCCAGTTTCCCATTTATGGATTAAGCCTGCTGGACTATAAAAGAGAATTTCAATAAAGATTCTGTATTGAGAAAAAGCTTTTAGTGTAGGACCAGGCTCCGTGTGCAGGAAACAGGCCCATAGTGGCTATTTTAGTCATCCCTGAGGGGAGAAGAAGACTTTAGCAGGGCTGAGCCATGAATGTGAATGAAAAAGCAACGTCAAAACTGGAAAGCTTGTGGTGCTCCCTTACCTGTCAGTGATTTTGGTGTCATCTCTGCGACTACTCTTCAGCTCCATGTCTTCAAAAGATTTGTTTTTAAATTAAAAACAGGCCATGACAACACACTGTTTTATATATTATAATTAAATTCATACCAAGATGTACTGTACCTTGAATTGGTGTATCTGTGAATGAAGTAGTCAAGAACCTCTTCTATCCTCAGTTTGAGTTCTGAAGTGTTTGGCTCTTTGGCTCTCAGTACTCCTTTTATATCCTGGCGCTGTGTTGAGAAACAAGAGGAACAGAGATTGTTGACTCATTTCCCATATCCAGCTTGCCTCAGTTTACCATGACCAGGCATATTTTTGTTACAGTGACTTGTGCAAAAGTGTACTAGATCGTGACACAGGGATTCATTATTCCTCCATCTAATGTTATGGATCAGCAGTCAGGACAGCTGTTTCTGCTTTGTCAGTGTTTCAACACAACTGGAGGGCTAAAGCTACACTAGTGTTTAATATTACATTAAACTATTATAACATTAAAACTTTAGCCTAGGCATAGTTTACTCAAGTTCATTTACAAAAACAATCACACTGAAATTTGACTTAGGTATGAAGAATTCTAAAGATCTCCCTCCTCTTCCCAGGTTAAACAATGTTTTTCTCTCTAACTGAAAATACATTCCTTAACAAAGCAAGCAGAAATCTACTTGAAGAAACATAAGGCTATTTTAGTACCCACCAATATTACAAATGTAAACAATGTTCAATGCTATTATTCTAAGGGTTTATTCGTTCGAAATAATAACATACTACAGCGCAGTAAGATCATCCCTCGGGGTGTTAACACAACTAGTAGTATAGCCTAATCATAACCTGTTAAGTTATCTTATGAAAATAGAGGCTGCAAAGTAATCGAATGTAGCCACGCCTCTTTTTACATATGACGCCCTCTGATTGGTCATCTGGGTTGACGGCAAGCGGAGTTCTGTGATTTGAGAGGTCCAGTTCCAGCTGTTTCATGCAGTTACAAAATCGGAATAACATCGGGAAAATGTAGGGCTTAGTGGGCGTCTCTGACACATTAATTTCTTGCCTTAGCTCTGGATCGGGACCTTTTCCGTCGGTAGGTAAGTAACATATCTGAAGAGTCTTTTCTTCTCTAGAGATATCGCTCTGCTGCGGGAAATTAGCGGGGGTAGTGATGATGCCACCCCGGAGTCCAACATCGGAGTTGGGTGCTGTTCGAAGCACAGCGCGTGGATCCATATCCTCAGGGCCCTCTACCAGGCACCTATAAACAACATGTTAGCGCTTGTTTTCTTATTGGAATACCTCGTGTGTCTATAGAGAAGTCTCTGTAACATCTGGTTAATTTGGCCATTCTGTATTTTGTATGTTATATTCTGTGGAGGAATGGTAGCCTAATCAAATGACTATATGGTGAAAACACTATTGTAGGCTACAATATTTGGTGACTGACAGTGGTCGGTCCATTTAGCTACGTGCATCACCATATCCATGTACATCACCCTGTCTCCCATGTCTCTCCTTAGATCAGATGGACCTCTTTCCTTTCCTGCCTTTTCTTTTCACACTCATCAGCTGTAACGTTAACCCCAAGGACCAGCTGGGTCCCAACAGCACCCATCATCACCATGACTACTGTGTTCTGGGTGGTGGACCGGCAGGGCTTCAGATGGGCTACTTCCTGGAGAAAAGTGGAAGGGACTACATAATTCTGGAAAGGAACACAGGCCCTGGGAGCTTTTTCAATGTGTGCGTGGCTTTTGATTCATGGAAAATACTCTTGCAAAAAATGTCCTAAGTTGGTTTGAGTTCATTCAGTGTTTAAAATAACCTGGTTGTGGGGTCAGTAGTCTGCCATTACATTAGAAAAGCTTTTTAAAAAAAACTTTAATGTGTATTGCGTACCCTACACTTAATTTTGCACATTATGTTTGTAGATATCCACGACATAGAAAACTCATCAGCATCAACAAAATTTACACGGGGAGGAGGAACAGAGAGTTCAATCTGCGCCACGACTGGAACTCTCTGCTGAGCGACAGGCCAGACTTGCTGTTTCAACGAATCAGTCGTCAACTGTACCCAGACGCAGATGACTTTCCCCGCTATCTCTCCACGTATGTGAAAGAACTGGGACTTAAGGTGCGGTATGGAGTGGACGTTGGAAAGATCCGGGCCACTGATCTGAGCCGTAAAAGAGGGTACAGCCTGACTGATCAGCACGGATCTGTCTACAGATGCAGGTATGTGTGCGTATCTAGTATAGATGTCATGTGGTTAATGACACTTTCTTTTCCATTTGTATTTAGTTATTAAACAGAGGCTTTTGAACATAGTAGTTGTAAGACAGAAGGAAAGCATGCAGTTTTGTGCATCAGTGATTGAGTTGTATGGATCTTGAACCTAAGGGCATATGTCCAGTCTAAGGATAGAGATGAAATTCAGTGTGAATCACATAAATGACCTCAGGCGCCATGTTCCCGCAAGCAGAAACTTTGGCTAACTGTACTATCTACACAGACGTTGTGTGTAATGTGCTAACTGTAGGCTGTATACATTGGATAAGTAAATACATTGCTTTGTGTTCTCCTATTTAAGCTGTCCTTTGAAGAGATGAAATGAGAAATGGTTTTGTTCCACATATTCTTCTCTCTCTTATCCACAGTGTTCTGTTGATGTCCACTGGTTTGTGGGTACCTCAGCAGGTGAACTTTGAGGGGTCAGATCTGGTGGAAGGTTATGAGTCAATTCCTGTGGATCCTGAGGAGTACAGGGACCAAGCTGTCCTGATCCTTGGCAAGGGCAATGCGGCTTTTGAGACTGCTCAGAGCATCATGAGCAGAGCGAGTCGTGTGCATCTGTACAGCCCAAACCCTGTGAGACTAGCCTGGCAGACGCATTATGTTGGAGACCTTAGGTGAGAACTGACAGCTTGATCTCTGTTTTGGTTGTATTGGATATTAATAGCTGTAGCCATATTTACAATCATGACAGTACATTGTTAAAGAGATTTTTTTTATTAACATGCTATACATACATTCATAATATGGTTACATAAACTGGAAAAGACTACAACACAAAACCTGGATTGGAATCACAGCATATTTCTTTGACATATCTGAAGCATGTTATTTCTAGTCCAAATGCTCACATCTTCTCTTTATTTTCCTGCTTTTTATCAGCATGTTTATATCTTCCCGTCAGGCATTTTTCCTGTCGGCCCTGTAGCTGTTGTGCTGATCACTGATGCTGTGTGTGTGTGTGTGTGTGTGTGTGTGTGTGTGTGTGTGTGTGTGTGTGTGTGTGTGTGTGTGTGTGTGTGTGTGTGTGTGTGTGTGTGTGTGTGTGTGTGTCTGTGTGTTTCTGTGTGTGTCTGTGTGTGTGTGTGTGTGTGTGTGTGTGTGTGTGTGTGTGTGTGTGTGGCCCATATTCTCTTCAGGGCTGTAAACAATGAGCTGCTGGACACATACCAGCTCAAGTCCCTGGATGGCCTGGTGGAGGGAAGCCTGGAGGACATTGCCATCGTGAGACGAGAAAGGGGGAATGGAAGGAGGAGATCGGGAGACAAGAGGAAGAAGGCCGGGGCGAAGGAGGGCCAGGGGAGAGGTCAGCTGTACCTCACGCTGGCCGAACTTCTGGACGACAGCTCTAGGAACCGCAGCGCAAAGGTCAAAGCAGAAAACCTGCCGGGTTACCACAGCGACAACTTCTCCCTTCGTCAGCCTTATGACCGGGTGATCCGCTGCCTTGGATTCCGCTTCAATTTCTCAATTTTTGATGGGTGAGATTTGATTTTCATATACAAGCAAAAAAGTCCCTCTGGTGACATCGTTGAAGTGTATTCAAATGTAAATCATGCATTGCATAGAATCACAACAAAAACGTTCTTCAGAATACCCGGTATCTCTCTTTTTTAATTAAATGTCTAGCTCAGCACGTCCTGTGCACAGTAAAAGTGCCAGAGGGCGGTTACCAGCGGTCACAGCTTGGTACGAGGGCAGGGGAACCCCCAACATGTTCGTGCTGGGGACAGCTGGCCACTCCCTTGACTACCGCATGTCTGCTGGAGGATTTGTGCATGGCTTCCGCTACACAGGTATCTTTTAAACGAGACATTCTGACTCAATCTCTGTTTGTTTTACATTAATGAGAAACAGTTTTTACATTCATAAAAAAGGGTTCATTTACCGATGTCCTATTGAAAGTCCTATAGTTTTACTCATTTAGCTGAGGCATTCTATATGGTAAGAGTACGGTATGGAGGTCAGATTGTTTTCTGGTCACTGTTTGAGCCGGAGTGAAACACAGATAATGTTCATTGTACCATACTGTACCTCCCCTCTGGTTCTGCTGTGTTTCAGCGCGTGCAGTCCACAGAGTTCTAGAGCAACGTTACCATGGCAATGCTTGGCCTACCACCAAGCTCCCAACCAGTCAGCTGCTCTCTTGGCTGCTGAAAAGGGTTAATGAAGCATCTGGACCTTACCAAATGTTTGGAGTGCTGGGGGATGTAGTATTACTGCATGGGTAAGAGGAGGTTGTGAAGACTCTTTGCATTTCCTGTTAGACTTCCTGTCTTTCAGCAACATAGTATCATAGTATCATAGGCTTATTAAAAAAAACCTCTTGAAAGCCCCGACACCTAGTGCATCTGACAACCTGACTCACCACATACGCACTTGCCGTGAATGTTTCTTTTTCCCCTCTACCTCCTTCTTCTGCAACTTTCTCCTCCTACCACACTTGGACTAGTACTTGTAATGTCATTACTATCCTCTAGTGTAGTATTGACAGATGCTGCAGTAATTTCTAGTCAAGGTCTCCTATGCACTGTAGCTTGAGTGCTATTCTCTTGCTGTAAGTTGCTCTGGATAAAAGCGTCTGCTAAATGAATAAATGTAAATGTTGTGTTCAGATGGAAATAACAGGGCTGTCAGTCTCTCAGTGTACATTTAGAGAGATTATACTGTAGGCATGCTGCTTTCATTTAGTATTCATGTAATGGTGATGTGTGTTTGGTTTCTTCTTCTCTGATAAGATCGTACTGTGAGTATCTGGAGGAGTTCCCTGTTCAGGCCCTGTCACAGCTGCCTGCTCTCTCAGGCCATCACGTCCCAAAGAGAGGCCTGCTGGTTCTGGTGCTGCAGTATGGCCTGAACCGAACAGACACCCTGGGGCCAGGCCGGGCAGAGTCCGAGTGGACACGGGCCTGGAGGTCCAGCTTCCTTCACCCGGTTCTGTATTACTACGACAGACTACCCACTGGTGAGCTAAAGCTAAAGGCGGGACAGGGATTTCTCAGATCTGCTTTATGCCCATGTATCAAGGATTCAGGCTTAAATTAATGTTGTTATTTGAAACTGCTTGTACTTGGACATACGTAATCTAGGATTTCTGTCAGCCCTTTTTGAGGGCTAGACTGCCTATGATCATATTTCACAGTTTTAAACGGATTGCAGAGGTTTGTAAAACATTAAGGATTATGCATCTGTTACCTTAAAATAAACCCTACTCATAGCTCTTCACACTGTGATTTAGTACAGGAACTTCCTTTGGGAAGACTAACAGTACACATACTGACAACTGTAAGCACCTTTATGAAACACTGTACAACTGCATTGTATATGCATTTATAAAAGACTGAATATAAATGAATACATTGAAATATTTGATTTCCTTCACACGATTCATAGAGAAGGACATGCGCCTGCGTCCCGTCGGCTGGCCCCTACCACGCCCTAAGGCAATACACCACATGATCGAAGACTTCCTGACAGAGTGGGACCAGCCAATCTCTCACAGCCAGCCACTGCGGCGCTTCCTAGAGCACTGTTTCCAAAGGGACCTCCGGACATTCTATGCAGGTCTGATCATGCTGGCATAATGTCATTCTTCACACTAATTAAACTGGGTTTTGTTGTATAATATGTGTTGTTTGTGTTCTGCAGACTCGTTGTATTATTCCTTTTGTGACTGTTGTGCTCTACCTTTTCTCCCCCAGAATCCTGTTTCCGATTCTCTCTGACAAGCCAGAAGCCTCCTCTCTTCTGTCGACAGAGCTACCTCAAAAAGCAAGGGATTGTGGGCAATCAGCAATTATGGCAACATGCACGTGATGCGGGGCTTATGCCTGACCTTCAGGACACTGAGGTTCTGAGAGAAAATCCACAACTTCCCCAGTCCTTACCACACACTGGAGCAGCAGTCACATCTGCCATGAACTTAGATGGCCTTTGATAAAATGTCCAGATAGAACCAAAGATCTGGGACAAGTCTAGAACTCCTCTACCTCCTTTATTTCCCTTTTTCCTCTAAGAGGATGAATGTTTACGTTGTAAGATGCATTTTGTGTATGTTACTATAGCCTATTATATATAATGACTGTTCATATGGGAAAAAATCATTATTGCATTATTGGTACTTTTTGTTTTTTAAATGTTCATAATGTTTAATATTTTCAGCATAACCCAAAGCTCTATCTGCATCAGTCACTATTAAACTTTATTTAAGGTATAACGAAAGTCACACTGAAGACTTTTTGTAATTCTGTAGGCTATCTGTACATTACCAAAAACAATCCTCTGATTATCAAAGTAAAATACATTTAAAGCATGCACTCACAGGATTGACGCAGAAATATGTAGGCCTAAACAGCGTAATATGGGTAATATCTCTTTAAATGCGTAGGCCAACTTCAATTCTGCATATTGGACTGTATTCTTAATAGGAGTCACGAAATATTTATGGAGTAATTTGTATGTTTTGTCCATGATCAAATCGCCGTGCCCCAAATGTTTTCAAGTACAGGGTCGCATGCGTCTCCCCTGCCTACCCCCTTGTCATTGGAAGATGACATATGAGTATCGTTAGATTCCATTGGTTCCTCTCGTGCTATGTCTACAACGAAGTTTTGTACTGGGCGGATGCGTTTCTTCTAGGTCTATGATGCGTTCCTGTGAAACAGAGGACATGTTGGATCTTACTGCGAAGGACAACACTTGTAATTGCACTCAAATATTTGAGCCGAAATGGCACGGGAGATGTAGTTGTTTCCTCATTCGCAACTGTTGGTAGATGCCAAATGTGTGCAGTCAGACGAGAGATGCTTGTTCAAGCGTGTTGAAAATTGCTGTCATCAAATGCATTTAACGTGAGATCATCTTCAGTAGACGCTCGTTATTGTAGAACAGTGACTAGATTTAGCAAATGTCCTGAAGATGGACGGGTGGAGTCCAATTGTTGCAACCTTTTCCGACGACGAGCGGTCAAGCTCTGAAGGCGAGTATACAATCGGAACTGGACAATCTAAAGACACTGAAGAAGGACCGAACGAGACGGGGGTAGCCGAGGGAGCTACCGCCGGATTTGGTATCACTGGTTTTGGGGACAAATCACTGAGGCTGAATCGGACTGGAACGACAGCCGAGCAAGAACTCCGCTATTTACAGTTGCTTTGGGAACCAGGTCGAGCTGGCGCCTCAACGGTAGTCGGAAGCAAAGCGGGGAAAGTGACAGGGAGTCGAGCCAGACGCCATAT
Organism: Sardina pilchardus; assembly: GCF_963854185.1. Classification (NCBI taxonomy): domain Eukaryota; kingdom Metazoa; phylum Chordata; class Actinopteri; order Clupeiformes; family Clupeidae; genus Sardina; species Sardina pilchardus. The sequence goes on along the minus strand of NC_084996.1, from coordinate 15,504,829 downwards.
CAGAGTCCGGCGGAATGTGGGGCCGATAGGGAAAGATTTATATGGTAAGTTAAGACTGTTGATTAATGCTGAATTTCTACAGCTGTCCAGAGTGGATGTCACAATCATACTTAATGTAATGTGCACATACATGCATGGTAATAATCACGCCTTTTAAAAGTCGTAGCGTAATGTTTTACTGTTACTAAAATGTTGTTGCTGTCTGAATGGGGCCTTACATGAGCTAGGTAATGCCATTGGTTACTGTGATCAGAGGACACTTTTAGGCACATAACAAAAGAGTAGTCAGTGGTTCATGCAAAACATGGCCCGTCATCATCGTGGCCAGCAGAGCGTTTTGGCAGCACCACTTGTCTAACCTAATCTCTGTCATCGCTTTCCTCAGCTGTGAGGAGGCTCAGAGAAGCTGCAAATGGAAATGACATAGACACAGGTGAGAGACCAAATTTGTCTGATGGTAATATGTCTGTATGAAATACCAGTAATGCTTTGTATAACCAATTGTCTCCATATGTCAACCAGTGCGTCGGCTTCTGGAGGAGGACATTGATCCCTGTGCAGCAGATGACAAGGGTAGAACAGCCTTACATTTCTCTTCTTGCAATGGAAATGAGACTATTGGTAAGTGTAACGGTGTACATTATGTTTTGGAGTATGTCAATTGCTTGTGCTAAGCATGGCTTAGGCCAAACGTGTTGATGTAGTTTTGGTCAGGGACAATGGGAAGATGGAGTAAAACAGGATGTCTTAACCTGATACTTTACACTGGTGGTTTATTGTGTAAAATGTGGTGAATGTACAGTATGGTTGACTTGGATAATAACAATGAAAAAACACATTTCTTTTTATCTGTTGGGTGGTTCAGTCCAGCTGCTGTTGAGCTATGGAGCGGACCCAAACCAGAGGGATAGTCTTGGAAACACCCCACTACACCTGGGTAAGCTAAACAGACATTAGAAGAGGCACAAGTGTGCAATGTAAAGCCTGCAGAGATTTTAACGTCATAATGGGAAACGATTATTCACTCTCATGCTACAATGCTGCCATAGTATTTGTTATTACCTGTTAATAAGAACTAGTACCACACTATGACTGGAGCAGTTGTGTTGTGTTGTGTTGTGTTGTGTTGTGTTGTGTTGTGTTGTGTTGTGTTGTGTGTGTTTGTGTAGATGGGGGGGTAAGATTACATTCAAATACTTCCCAGAACTTACCTGAATATAACTGTCCTCACAGCGGCCTGTACCAATCACGTGCCTGTCATCACAACTTTGCTGAGGGGAGGTGAGTAGTGAAGCACTAGAGTAGTCATTTATTCATCCATAGTCATTTCTCAGATAAATGAGACCTTATGGAAGAAGTTTAGGTGTTGCTGAGGAACACAACTAATATTGCAGAACAATGTAGCAGGAAAGGCACTTTGATATCAACGTTTTGACCTCTATTTATTTTATTTATTCATTTTATTGTGAAACATTAGTTAGTAGATAGCAGCCATAACACTTAACCAAGTAAAATGTGTTTCCTAGGCGCCCGTGTGGATGCTCTGGACCGTGCTGGACGGACCCCGTTGCATTTAGCGCGCTCTAAACTGAACATCTTACAGGATGGAGACTCTCGGAGTTTGGAGACACTACGAGGGGAAGTGACACAGGTGAAGCACATTTGCTGACTCTGAACCTTCCAGAGGTCTGGGGCAAACTCTTGTCAGGTCTATTGTATGAGGTTGTCCTTCTTATATGTGCAGTGGATCATAATACATGTTATTTTCCCTCAACAAGTAGAATGAGGGTATACCAGCCTCCTACTGTACCTGATCTAGATGGAGGTTCTAGATTGACTCTAACTAACATTAATAACATAACACCCTCTCTGTGCAGATCATTCAGATGCTGAGGGAGTACTTGAACGTGATGGGACAAAGCGAGGACAGAGAGAGGCTCGAGCACATCTCAACACAACTGCAGCATACTCGCACTAAGAAACAGGTATCTCTCCCCCTCCTCTCTGTTGCTACCCCACTCTATTTGGGGTCACATAAAAATGTACTTGTGTTTTCCATGTAAACATTTGTTTGAATTTCAGAGAAATCAGTAGGAGATATAGTCTCCAACAAGGTTAGGAATACCATTTTTTTAAACTGGAATAAAAAGCGTCAGCCAAATGTTATGTAATTTAATAATAACTATGTCTTCAAAATTGTTGGTGGCTGTCTTGCTGACACAGACACAGACAGACATGGAAGCTCAACTCCCTTTACAGTAGCTTAAAATCTGCTTAAAATAGGCAAATGAGATGAATGGAAACCTAGCTAATCACAGGAAATATTTTCATGAAACCTCTTCCTGTGTCGTAAATCCCCCTCTTCCGTTGTGATTTTCACAACTGAATGAATACGTTTGCGTAAGTGGGCTATTTTGTGTGTATTGCTTTATTTTCATATGTATAAGAAATGCTTATTTGTTTGTTGCTAGTCATCTCTAGGAACACAAAGTCAGCATTAACAAAGTATTACTGTATGAATAAAGCATACAAATCTTCCTTTCTCTCTCTTTTTTTCACAAAGGTGGATGAGGTGACAGACCTGTTGGCAAACTTCACATCACTCAGTCTACAGAATTTAGGCGATAGGTAGAACAGGTCACCAAGTGGATAACATTGGTACGATGTGGAGTGAGTGAGTGAGTGAGTGAGTGAGTGAGTGAGTGAGTGAGTGAGTGAGTGAGTGTGTGTGTGTGTGTGTGTGTGTGTGTGTGTGTGTGTGTGTGTGTGTGTGTGTGTGTGAGAGAGAGAGAGAGAGGGAGGTAGAGATAGAGAGAGCATCTCTGATTGAGATAACTTTGACATTGTTGACCATTTTAAAATTATATAATTTTTACATACTGGAGCCACATTCCCTCCATTTATTTTTTGTTCAATACCATGTTCCCTAGATCACTTCTCAACATCCTGTTTTACTGTCTCAACATCTGTGTTGCCTTTTTTCTGTTGCCTTGATTTATTCCATTTGTTAATAGTAAAACAAACAGATGTCTTTTGTACATGGATGTGAACACTGAATAAAAAACGGAAAAGAAAGGCGTTTGGTGTTTTCCTTTGAAACGTTATTATGTTGCAATTTTCAGTGCGTTTAAGTTTCTATGTTGCTTTGCACGCATCCTGTTTAACAGGATGTGTATGTCATATTTATCCGCTTTGTCTAACTGCCGAATGCCGATATTAATTATACACTCAGAAAAACAGCTCTCATTGTGCCCGTAAACCTTAGTAGCTTCTAGGTCCCTCCTCCTCTGGTTGTTGCATTGTTGTTGACAGAATTCAAAGATGGCGACTGGCGCCGCTTGATTATCGGGGACCAGTGGAGGTAACTAGAGAGGCTATTTACGTTGTTTTTCTGTTTGCGGGGACTGTGAAGTGCATGCATTCTTTCAGTCTCTGATAGAAAAGAAATTACGGAGATAAAATTACTTGCATATCATAACTAAATATTGAATTAATCCTGAATCGGGCCTGCATACGCAGAAGCCAGGAGCTGTCTTGTCAAAATTGCCTGTGCTACTGTCGCTCAGAGCCAGCCGGGAGAGTTCCTTTGGTGAAGGATGGGAGAATGGGATACTGCTGAAGTGAAGGGGGTGTGTTTGTGTATCTTTTCGAAAGTAGGCGGGAAATGCCCTTTCAAAAATAAGCCCCAATTTTGACAGCAACATCGCAGACCTTATCACTCTATTGTAACAAACACACAATTACCGATAAGGTTTTGGAGCTTCTTGGCGTCAGCAATTGTAGCCCAATGTTGAATGTAATAGACAGCCAGGGTAATGTCATTTTTTTCAATATTCTACGAGACAAGATAGATTCGTTTCCTGAAAAGGAAATGTAACCAGAAGTGGACAAATTAAACAGTGCACGGGCTTTCGTTCCGGATGGTAGGCTACAGATGCGCGTCAAAAGTTTTATTTTGCGGTGGCGTATGATAGGCTCTAGTCAAATGCCCGCTGTTATCTGTTTTGGGAAATGTCACTTTATTGACAGGGACACAGCTCTTTGTATACTGTATATGGAGCATCAAACGTGTTAATTAACTTTTTCAAACATCTGTAACACAAGGGAAAATACTGGAATCCCCCCAGAGTCTGACTGTCCTCGCAGTTTGCAGAGTGGGTGAGTTATGGCTTTCGAGGAGGTCAAGAAGAAGGGAGTTATGGGCAAGTATTGTTTGTTACCTAGCCTTTACAACATTTCACACCAGCATGTAGACAGACAGATATCTTAAAGATTACACAAGGTTTTCTTCTGACTGAGACCTTTCTTGTCCAGACGTGTCATTGATGGAAGGAGACATTGGCTTGGTGGCGGGTCGTAGCCAGCGGGAGAAGAGGCGCTCCTATAAAGACCTTCTACGAGAGGAAGAGGAAATCGCTGCGCAGGTGCGCAAATCCTCAAAGAAACGTCCTAAGGTAACATTTAGCGGTTGGGTTACTCAAGAGATGGGTAAACGAAGCACAATTCCACATACATGCCATCCCCCAACCATGATACTGTAGCATGTTAGACTTCTATAGTGTAGTTAGAATTTAGTTTAATGTGTTTTTCAAGTAATATCTTTTTATAGGCCTATTGCACTTTGTTATTCATAATAATATCTCCCTCTGTAGGACTCAGAGCTGTTCCTGTTGGGTGGAGACTTGCACAAAAAGAAGAAAAAACACAAAAGCGATGACTACTATTACAGAGGTAGTTTGGCGTGACCCTACAGAGGACTTTTTCACTGCCTGAAAATAACCGCTTAAGTGATACTCAGTCATCCTGCTCATTCTTACTCTCCAGATCACCATGGCTCAGGCCCTCCTCCCCACAAGAAGAAGCGCAAGTCATCGGATCGCTCGCCGCCCCTCTCCTCCTCCTCGCAGCATCACTCCTCCCACTCCACGGACACGGCCATGGGCCTCCTCCAGGCCATCACCTCCCCTCTGGCCACCGGCTCGGACCCTGGCCCCCATCTGCACAGGAAGCCCTCCTACCCCGTCTCGTCCTCACATTCCTCCCACTCGTCCAAGGAGCGCAAGCGGGAGGGAGGCAGTGGCGGCGGCGGCGGCGGCGGCGGCGGTGGTGGAGGTGGAGGGGGCTCTGGCTCGTCCAAGTCAGGAGGACACTCCTACCCTCCTCACCAGCGCTCCGGTGGCGGCACGTTGTCATCGTCTGCCGCTGGGTCCTCCTCCAAGAAGCACTCGCACTCTTCGTCCTCCTCCTCGCGGTCATCGCTGTTCCACGCCGGCAGCGGCGGTGGCGGTGGTGGCGGTGGTGGTGGTGGAGGGAGAGGGGAGCCCCTGACGCTCCGGGAAGCGGAGGGGCTCAAAATGAAGCTCATCCTCTCGCCCAAAGAAAAGGACGCGCCAGCGTCTGAGAGCTTCCCTTCCTTCCCCGGCACGCACTCGTCCTCGTCCACCAACCCCTCCTCAGGCCTCACGTCGCCCTTGTCCTCCTCGTCTGCCATGAAGAAGAGCAGTGGGAAGAAGGAGAAGGATCGTGACAGGGACAGGGGATCGCAGCCTAAACCCATCAAGAAGAAGCTACAGAACCTGGAGCCACTGCCTGTTGTGGGCAAGGAGGTGGAGGTGGAGGGTGAGCTTTTTGTTTTCAGGCTGTCTGGTAGAGTTTTGGTTTAAAGTTCATGTGTTTAAGTGTTCTGAAAGCATGACAGCTGAACAGGTATATTTTTTTCAATGGATTAATTGGATTAATTTGTCTAAATCTCCTTTTAGATTTTTTACCTCTGTTTACCTGGTTTTCCATGAAATTTGTTATTTTGCTTCACCATATTTCATGTACAGTATGTTATATCTTTGCGGCGTCCTCTGCACCATCTCTTCATCAGGGCATTATGGGAGCTCTCTGGGCTCACTGGGGGGAGACAGCTCCTCCTCAGGAGGCGAACTGGAGGCGGGAGAGTTGGTCATCGACGACACATACACCCACCTCTCCAAGAAAAAGAAGAAGAGCAAAAAGAGCAAGAAAAAGAAGGAGAAAGAGAAGGACAGGGACAGGGAGAAAGACAAAAGCTCAAAAGAGAAGAAGCATAGTAAAGGAAGCAGCAGTAGCAAGAAGGGTCACTCAGGTGAGTTGAAATACTTTATGACCCCAAGCTATTTGTGATGTTCAATTCTCGTCACTCATCTCATAAACTTTAATCAACTGACTGAAGTGCATCGAGAGTTACAGTAATCCACCCCCTTCTATTGAATCAAATTTGGTATTCGCATCAGAAGATTGACTGCATTTGAAGTGTTTTCATTTTGAAGTGTTTTCTCTTTGGAATAGTAGTGAAATGTGCATTACCGTAATCAGCACATTTTCATGATTTTGGAATAGTAGTGAAATGTGCATTAATAAGATGGACGGGAAATCCAGCTACTGACACGTGGGGTCCTAATTTGAATCATGGACAAAGTGCAAAGTCTGACGAAAGCTGATTTAATAACTAAGCAAAATCAATTTGCTACTTTCACACCATGGATGAGATTTTAAGTGAGTTCACTCCAGACGATGCTCCCACATGCCACACGATAGCTATAACACATTCATGAGAACATTGTTTTTTCACAGACTTTGCACTTTGTCCATCATTTAAAGTAGGGCCTCTAGAGTAAACACTATGAAGGTTAGAGCATTGACAATAGTATATGTGTTGAATTGACATTATAAATGTGTTACTAAGCTTGTTTATAACAATTTCTGGTCTCAGATCCCTCTAGAAGCCACTCCCATTCCCATAGCGCAGCCAATCACAGCACTTCAGGTGGGATGTATCCCATAGCCACCCCAGTCCCCTCGCATCACCACACCAGCAGTGACATAACGAGCGAGAAGAAGAAAAAGAAAGAGGAGAAAGATCGGGACAAACATGACAAAGACAAGGTGAGGCATTTCCCCACGTCCCCACGTCCCCTGTGCTCACGTTCTGTATGTGGAGAGACAGACATGCACTAATCTACTGTACCTTTCAATATCTCTCTATTTAGCAGCCCAAAAAGAAAAACACGACGGCATATCAGGTATTTTGTAAGGAATACAGGGTCAACATCAACGCCGAGCAGCCTGGACTGGGTAAGTACTTCATACATTTTAGATTTGTCTGATTATGAGACACACAAAACATTTTTTGGCATAGTATATATCCTTAAGGTTGATCCAAAAAATGTTTGACCGAATATTTATTCCATTTATGATGAGTTTTCACTTCTTAGTCCCAGTGAGGGAATGTCAAAGTAAAAGTCCTGTCACTATTCTTGCCAGTGTTCGGCGAGCTGAGCAAAAAGCTTGCAGAGGTGTGGAAACAACTTCCGGAGAAGGACAAATTGGTGAGTCTCTTGATTGGACAACTGTACAGGTCCTTTATATTCCACCTCAAATCTCTCCTCTCCGTCTGTTGTTTTCCTTTACTCCTCTTTTCATCGTTTTGATTCTCTGCATGAAGTAAATGGTAGAGGAGGACGGTGTGTGAGTGACATGCCAGCTTATTTATAGAATTACGTTTCTTGAGTCTCTTTTCTTTATTCCATAGAATGGCATCTCAGAATACTATTGTACGTCTCTGAACTGTATGGAATTTGTGAAATACTGTATGTTCCATGAAATACTGTATGTTCCATTGTGCAATATGCGTCACTCTGCAGGTATGGAAGCAGAAAGCTCAATACTTGCAGCATAAGCAGAACAAAGCTGAGGCCACCACTGTCAAGCGCAAGAGTTCAGCCTCCGATGGTAGTAAAAGTAAAGGTAAACTTGCCTTACCATGTCATTACAGAACAGGTCCAGGTCAAGCAAGCGCATGAAGAACTGACTGATGTTGTTCCATGTAGTGCTGTATTTCAAGGTTATATTTGAATTAGCAGTCTTTAAATGTTTGTCTATCTATTACTTTATAGCATATTACAAACATTACATAGACATTGAAAGGAGATCAATACACAATGTTGGATGGTGTCTAAACAACATGACATGATTGACAGGTTCCAGTAAGGGTCTAGCGGCAGGCTTGTCTCCTGGGAGAGCCTCCATAGGAGCATCACTGTCGCCGGCACGCGTCCCTGAGGTGGACCCCATCGACGCCGCAGCCCACCTGCAGCTCCTGGGCGAGTCGCTGTCCCTCATTGGTCACCGGCTTCAGGAGACCGAGGTGAGACTGAGGACACTGGACTCACACACACACACACACACACACCACTGGTCAATATTATACATGGCTCTTGGCTCTTGTAGGCCAGGGGGATGAAATTAAAGTGTTTAATATAACAGTAAAACATTTCAGTATTACAGTCAACATTTCCGTAAACACTAATCATGATATGGGCCACAGGATGATAGTGTTTGATATCGCAATAAACATTTTGTTGTAGGCAACTACAGAGTAGCAGTGTGCACAAAGAGTCCCGTACCCAGTTCACCATCAGAAGCTATACTGCATGAACAATAATATCCTGTGTGGTTATTGGTTAGATGAGCTCAAAGTGCATTTTGCTGGATTAGAGAATGGTTGGAACTATGACTGTTTAGCCGTGATATAAGCACAGTCAGCAGACCTGCCCACACAATTTGAGAGCATAAGATACCCTTCCTATTTTCATGATTTTACTAACTAAACATGCAGTGCTCAGTGCATATGTTTTGATTTATATGCATGCAGAGAAGGAGCGAGCGAGAGAGATCGAGAGATTGAGAGAGAGAGAGAGATAGAAAGATAGATTGGGGCAACGAGAGGCTGCTTGAAGGTGCACATAGCTCTACAATGAAAGGATTTGATCTCAACAGAGAAAATTATTGTGTGGCGGTCAAGGTCAATATTGTAGCAGGCTCCCACAAACAAGTAAATTAATGGGAAACACTGACATGCTTGTTGATACTATTTTTTATTTAAACTTTTTATTCATTCAGATTCAGAGTGGTTAATGACACCATGGGCTGTGATGTGACAAACTCAAAACACATTTTTGGTTCATAGGGAGTAAAACAGACAATAAATCAAATAATCAATTGCCAAATTAGGGCATGTAGCCAACCCAGAACATGGACCCACCTAACCACACCAGATGTCCCCTCATTAAGGTCGCAAGCACTTGCTTGGTGGTAGAGGCTTTAAGGGGAGAAGTGCATAAAAAGCAAGCATGCACATTTGAGTGCCTTTCCATTTACTGTGCTGCTAAGTAGTAACATTCTTTTACTCAGGGGAAGAGTTACGAACAGCTGTAGGATCAAAACGTAAAGGGCAACATTAAACTAGCTTGGCAAACAAGACTCATTCTCAAAGTGAATAGAGTCTGTTCACTAGCGACTGAGACTCATTTACAATGCTAGCATGGTGATGGGTATAAACATATCGTTAACATTTAAAATCATTGTTCCAACCTAACCAGTCACATTGATCAGGGATTCCTGACAATACACAACTTAACAAACTGACAAAAACAGCATTGGTAGCCAGGAAACAATCTATGTGAGTCTACCTTTGCTGTTAATAAATACATATTTATATGTACATTCTTCCAACTGCACTTTTTGAGGTTTACAGGTGTTGCTCCTTCCGTTTAGCATAGCCCCTTTCAGTTTCTGAAACTTTCCATTGGTTCTTGCATCATATGAATTTGTTTGTTTACCTGATACACTAGTCTGAAATGAAAGAGGACAAAACTAACCTCCCACAGTCTCAAATATTCATGATGAATATTTTACATTTGTTTAAAATGGAAATACAAGGCTTAGTATAACACAGTTTTCAACCAAATTGGTCGACAATTCTGGTCAGTCTATGACCGGATTAAATAGTGACAGTATTTTGCAGTGCATTGTGCTGTTTAGTAGTCAGACAGTGACACCTAGCTGACTCACCATTTCAATTCTGTATCAAGACATTCCTGTATTTCATTTATTTGTGTTTGTTTGTTTGTGTCCAGGGTATGGTGGCAGTTTCCGGAAGCCTGTCTGTGCTGCTGGACTCCATCTTGTGTGCTCTCGGCCCCCTCACCTGTCTAACAGCTCAGATCCCGCAGCTCAACGGCTGTCCGCGCAATGTCCTGGTGAGGACTCCTGCATTTATGGCCGAGATACTTTTGAAAGGAAGCAGATGTATCTGATTGTTTGTGCTTGTTTCTGAAGGGGTTTGAGTGACTGATTATGTGTGTTTTTCTGTGCTCTAATATTACAGTCAAAGACGCTGGACAACATAGCTTACATCATGCCTGGACTATGAGGATCATCCCTCCTTTTGTTGCGCAACAGGAAGGACGTCCGTCAAAGGACTCTTTGAAAAGACATTAAAGCATCCTTGGAATTTAAAGGGTGGACTTGTAGTGTCCTGCCACAAACTGACATGTTTTTAATGCATTTTAAAAAAATTCTTAGTTATTTTTTATTGTTATTTTTTAAGGAAAACAGGAATTTCTATTTTAGAGAGCGCTTTGAAATTTTATGTCTGAATTCATTAGGTGTTACTGTTACTTTATGCTTGTGTGACTGTGAGCACTTATGTCTCTGTGTGGAAAATGCATTGTTTGATTGTTAATGTACATTTGTATGTGTTTGAGTGTGGATGTGGATGTATTTGTTACTGCCTCATTTTAAAGCATCCGTCTTGTCCAAAAAATAATAATTTTTTACTCAAATGTAACAGGTCAGGGTCCAACCTAGTTTTATGCTTTTGTTAATGTACCATGAAGATAATATATAGCACTTTTTTCAGCTGTAGTTTCTCATTGTATTTTGTATGTGTATGATCCAAAAAATCATGCAAAAAATGTAAAATTAGGAGAGAAAAAGCATGGGTTTTCAAAAAAAAAGTGAAAGTGCGGTCAAGCACATTGTGGTGATTTCTAGTTTTACAGTAAAAACACAAAGTGTTAAGAACGCCCCTCTGTTGTTTTTGTCACTCATCATCATGAAGGTTTAATCTCTAGGTTATCTGGCAGCATGTCCATGTGCTGCAGATGTAGCTAACATGACTTCATAGACAGAATGGATAGCTCAGGTACCTGCTGCATAGTCAGCATTCCGGCTCTATCAATATGCAGTGCATCCTCATGCTTGACACTCCCCTCTTCTGTGGTCAGTTCTGTTAGCGTAGCCTAGCCTGGATTGAACAAGCCTAGTCTTGGCACAGTGCCAAAGAATCCAGTAGCAGTCCACGCCCGGAATGTCCCCTTTATTTTTTCAAAGAAAGAGAGAGAGAATAGATGTCGGCAAATACAGGAAGGTAATTGGCGAAGTCAGTGTTTGTTTGGGTGCCCAGTCTGTCTTAGGGAGTGTCTTGAAAGAGGAAGATGAGAGAAAAAATGTATAGACGGTAGCTTCCTGTGTGAGTCACTGGTGCTCAGCTGCCCTTGTAGTTCACTGTTTTCATTCCTGAGAGGTTTTTGAGACACTCCTCTGAGCACCGCAGAGACAGGCACTCTGACCGTATACAGTCATGTGAGAAAGGGAGGAACCCAGCTGCTGCTCCCTGTGATGGCAGCGTACTAAGAGCTCAGGCAAGAAGAGGAAGTGAACAGCACTCTTTGAAACAAGAGGCCGTTTGATAACAGGTAAAATGACATTTAAAAGGTGCTTTGGAAACTGCCTCTTTACAATCTCCAGGACATAGTGTGTGGACCCTGCACCCTGTTTGCCTGATGTGCCTTTTAAGTAGTTACAACTGTAAGAAATTACTTATCTTTGGCATAATGTTACTGTAGTTGGTGGGTGTGTCACTCACTGTTGACCATGGTAACGATGTGTTATGGAGCAAATATGGAGCAATACATCCGTGTGGAAGTTAGATTCTACTGCACTCATGATGGCGTAGGAGAAAACATTCCCATGTGATGAGTCATGTGCATGGAATAGACTCATGTTTGTCTTTCTCTGTCTCTCTCTCGCTGTCTCTCTTTCTCAGTCTGTTGATCTTGCTCTATCTGTCTCTCCCTCTTTCTTGCGCATTTCTCTGGAGAGGCATCAGAAATTGTCAACAGAAGGAGACTAGTCTGCCGCCCTACTGGAACAGGTGAGGAAGACAGCTTGGGCATTCACTACAAAGCCTACAAAGGTATTGTGTTGGAATTGAAAATCAGTTTACTGAATTGGAATCAGTTTTACTAGCAAACTTTGATATTGGATGGCCACCAGTGAAACAGAGCTAAACTCTAACCAATTCCAACTATTACCAAACAACCAGTGAGTGAGTAAATTAGCTTTTTAGGTGATTAAAATGTTCACTTATGCTTAATAATAATTCTTAATAATCATCCACTTAACTTCTCATTTAGCTGGAACGTTCAACAATGGAACGGGAGAATGTTCTAGAGTATGATGAGCGAACTTCTCCACAAACAGAGGTGTGGAGAAGGCAGGAGAGACATCAAGAGGCAGGAGAGGAGGATGAGGCCATGGAGGCAGTGTTACAGAGAGGAGGAGCGAAGGATGAGATGCAGGAAACCCAACATGGAGGTAAGGACAGCATCTGTCAGTTGTTAAAATGTTATAGCAAATGTGACTGCCAGAATGAATTCATCAATGATCCTTAGATGATTAAAATGCTATAGAGAATATAGTTGTGTTGGTTGTGACTCATGATTTGTTATAATGAAATTAATCAAAACAGCATAAAGGATGATTTATGAAGTTCATTCGTTTTGACACCTCGTCTCCCCCATGTCTGAGGATGGAAACAGCATGTTTCCTTTCATTTACCATACTCAGACTGGCTTCTGTATCCATTCCTTAAAGCAACATGTGATGCGATATCCTGTTCTGCTTCTGGCAGGCACTTCTGTTTAATGGATCTATGCCATGTCTCTGGCTAGCCAGTAGATGGCGACATTGTTTCATGATTGAACAGGATATGCAGTAAGTGGCTATAAGTAGTTGGATGTTTAGTCTCGGATCTTTTTTTTATTACAGTTCTGTTATGATCCCTCTGGATAAATAACGTGAAAATATGGCATACACAACACACGGATCTAATAAGAAGTGTTGGCAATCATAACATGGGTCACAGGATGTAGTCTATTCAAATATGACTTGTTCTATGTAGAACAGACTTTAAAATGTGCCTGATCTCTTGCATTTGTTGGAGAATCATATACTCAGAAATCTAATGATTTTAGCAAAAAATTAAGACTAAAATAAATCTCACCTTTTGAGTTTAAATTATTTGTCTGTGTTAATTATGCAAAAAACATTTTCATAATCATGTGTGAAACTTTAGACATATCATCTTGACATATGAAATTAAATATGTAGCAGACTAAAACAAATACAAGGAACCTTTTCTATTTCTTTCCCCCACAAGAATGAAATGTAATAATTTAAGCATGTCCTTTGGCTGTGGGTACTCGTCCTCAACAGCACTATTAATTCCATTCAAATTCATAACACACCATTACCTAACTGAACTGAATCAATCAAAGTGTTCTGAAATGGTGAGCTTGGTCCTCTGCTCATGCGTTGTGTGTTTTGTGCAGCCTCTGCTCCGCCTGCCTCCTCCTCGCCCCCACCCCTGGCTGCGGGCCCTGAGCTGAGGCTGGTGCTGTTGGGGCAGACTGGCGCGGGCAAGAGCGCCGCGGGGAACAGCATCTTGGGGCGCCGGGCGTTTGAGATCAAGGCCTCCGGGGGAGCAACTGGAACGCATGGTTGTGAGAGCAGAACAGCGACAGTTGCTGGAAGACAGGTAGGTTGTTTCCTTAGCTAATGAACTACCTTGACCTTGACATGTCTTTCAGGCACTTTACTCTTAATGGCTGCCTATAGTGTCCTGTGTTTTCGCATCATTTTCACCACTGCATTTCTTATATACAAAAACAACAGACAGGCAGAGAGTGACATAGAGCACTTTGTTCTGACTGATTCACAATTCATTTTAAATTAATTATAATAAATACATAATACATTTAAATTAAATTGATACTCAGTCTTTCACAAATCAAGGATCCAATTCACATGCTAAACAAACTCTCAAATCAATTCTGTTGTGTTACTGTTTGCTCTTCTCTACCTGACGTCTCCTCAGCTGACCGTGGTGGACACGCCAGACTGGTTCCGCTCGGAGCTCTCCCCGGAGGACATCCAGCAGCAGATCCGCTCCTGCCTGGCCCTGGTGGCCCCCGGGCCCCACGCCTTCCTGCTGTGCGTCCCCGTGGACCAGCCCGCCTCCGTGGAGCTGCTGGGGCTGGAGGCCCTGGAGGCGGTGTTCGGGCCCGGGGCCGTCGGACGCCACACGCTGCTCCTCTTCACTCACATGGACCGGCTGTCCGAGGGGCTCAGTCTGGAGGACTACGTGACCAGCAGGGAGCGCCGCGACCTCCTGAAGCTGGTGGAGAGATGCGGGGACCACTACCATGCCCTGGAGAGAGGGAGAGGAGGAGGAGGAGGAGGAGGAGGAGGAGGAGAGGGGGAACAGGAGGAAACGGAGAGGAGGAGTGTGGAGGAGCTGCTGCAGAAGGTAGAGCAGGTGGTGAGGGAGAGCGGGGTGGACTTCCACGCCTGGCCCCCTGCCCCCAAGGAGCCCGAGCAGCGCGGCGGGCTGAGGAGGGACAGAGACGAGAGGTCAGAGATGGACAGAGAGCCCGTCTCGTCCTCCCCCTCCGCCCCGTCACCTCCAGAGCCTGAGGAAGAGCCAGAGCCAGAGCCAGAGCCAGAGCCAGAGGCTGAGGCTGAGGCTGGGCCCGCACAGGCGCCGGACACCACGGAGACCCGCGACGACGATCTCACAGAGGGCGGTGACGACCTCGTGGAGGGCGATGACGACGACCCCTCTCTCGCTCCCGCCGCGCCCCCTCCCTCCTTCCTGCGGGGCTTGTGGGACACGCTGGTCGGGTGGCTGAGCAACATCCCCGGGCTGGTGAGGGGCACCTCCCTGCTGGGGTCCCTGGTGGGGTTCTTTGTGGGGGGGCCGGTGGGCAGGATGCTGGGGGGCGCGGTGGGCTCCGTGGCCACTGAGGTGGGCAGGAGGAGGCGCGTGAAGAAGACACAGTGAAGGGAAGGTGCACACACAAGCAGCAGCAGAGACACTTGTTTACACTGATAAATAAAAGGCATAGCCGCTTAGTTACGCACTGTAGGAGAGTATACAGCTATTGCTAAGCAAGGGCACACAAAGGCGTTTGGCTGAGAGAGCTTGTTTACTGGGGAGCCACAGTGAGCTCGGTCCAATAGGATCTTTTTTTTTATTTTTATATTTTTTTATCATATTTAAGGCTGTAATTGTTTTAATTGTATCAGTCAGTCAGCTTTTATTTGCACTTGAGGGAGCACATGGGGACATTTTAACACTGCTGAACCACATTCACACACTGTAATGTAATGTAAATGTACACTACAGGCTTACAAAAACACGTATTAACACTATAGGTTAATTAATGAATTAAACAAAAACATAGGCTATTAAATTGTGTTTTCTGTAATTCATTGTATGATTACTGCAGAGTCAAACCTCATTGGTATGCAATAAAATTTTAGGAGAAAAACAAATATCCTCATTTCTAGGATTAAAATATCTAGGACTAACTTGGAGTTAGAGAGTTATCATTTCAACTAAACAAAAACATGCACAAATTTAAGGAAATTACTTTTCTGCATACTTTGAGTTTAACTCTTTTTTATATTACGTTAACATGTTTTTTCCTCATGGAGATGCACGTGTTTTTTTGATGCCTGGTCTGTGCCTCCTGACATTACGCAGGCATACATGATTTGGCATGATATATCAGCTTAATGATGTATGCCTGACAAGAAATTACACAAATCAATTATCCACTTTGAATTTGGATATGAGAAGTGGAATTTGAAATTAAAACAAGTGCAATTACTGTGTTATTGAGTCAATTCAGCTCCACAGACATGGGGCCTCTGGCTACTGATTGCAAGGCTTCAATTTACTGCACACTGTGATATAATGCAAATTATACTTACATTTCACTCTGAACTTCTGGAGAACACCTTAGATGGTTATCAAAAAATGGGGTATTATTGAGGTTAAAATACTAATTTATGCTTTTACACTTTTTTATTTTCTTCAATTCATATATGGGTTTAATTGTCCACTGCCTGGTACTCCAAAGTAATTGTATTAACTAATAACATTTTTTTTTTTTTTTTAATCATGAAGTTGTGTATCTCTAAATATATTTGTTGCCGAGTTGGCAAAGGGCCTCATAATGACTGTGATCTATGACTGACAGGGAGAGACTTACGATGGAACAGTACCGCCGCTCCGGGATGCCGCACATGGCTTCCCCAGGGAAACCCTGTGTGGGAGGCTGAGAGACAGAAACTATGCGATGACCAGACAGACAGATAGAGCCGTAATGCGAACGGCTCCTCCATTATCTAAAGAGATCCGGACTCCTTCTCCCTGTCACTCTTTTACAAAAGGGCAGGTTATGGTTTTGACGTTGAAGTAAATGTTAGTCTGCTAAAACCATCCGTCAAACGAGGGAGAAGAAAAAAGAACCCTTCCCACCTCTGTATTTGGAGCCGTCTGTACAGCACGGCGAAGCATTGGCCCCGTGTGGGTGGTCCACCAATGAGAGAGAGTGAGACCGAGAGGATCAGCCTCGCTCGCTCTCGCGTTTCTATAGAGGAGAAATAAAATAGAATAGATAGCTCTGTGTGCACTTGTGTGGAGGCTATGTGTGCGCATGAAAGAGAGAGGAGCTGCACCGAGAGTGAAAGAGAGGAGAGAGGGAATACGCACAGGGACCCACATCTGTCCTCCAGATGTGGCGCCTCCGTTATTTGAAACAAGGGGGGGAAAAAACGGGAACGTTTAAAAAGTGCAAAAAAGAAAATTGGCGCTAAACAGTTTTATTGTCGGGGATTACTGAGATAATAGAAAATGGATTATATATGGTGGTAGGCTATCTGGTTGTAACCCTTCTGAATGCCCTCTGTTAACATACTGTATGCTAAAGAAAAGATGTAGTGTTCTGCACAGTGCGCTCTCTCTCTCTCTCTCTCTTTCTCTCTCTCCCTCCCTCTCTCTCTCTCTCTGAAGATGGTGTGTATAAAAAGGGAACACCTGTCCAAATATTAGTGTGTCCTATTGGACATGCTTTGGGGAGAAGAGAGAGTGAGGAATGAATGAGCGAGGGAGTGACCCTAAAAGACAGAGAGAGCAGAGGGATGAAAAGTGGATGGAAAGTAGAGAAAGGAGAAAAACAGCAAGAAAGAAAACACGCTTGGAACTTTTACTGATCTCTACGAGGGTGAGATCCGTACAGACCTACGGAACGGCATCGCTCTTAACAGAGCTTTTTGAGGAGTTCACAATAAGATAATCTAGTCGGTTTCACAATAAGATAATCTAGTTGGGTTGAAAGAACACACACACAGTTCTACATTTGGTGTGTGTTCACAAAAAGATCAAATTGACTCACAAATGGACCCATCTTGTTATAAGGTCACTAATTAGGCTGCACTCTCCTAACAGCAGTTAGGAACTAACATTATTAACATAAGTGGGTGCCACAATGAGTTTCATATATGTCTATTAAGGTTATAGAAATGTAGATGTCGTTAAATCATTCAGTATATATCATCCACATTACAATGAAAGTGAGTTTTAGAATTGGCTGGAAATAATTGCAGTTTAACACAATAATGATAAATGTGAATTTGATTATTATAATCTGCGCTTTTATGACTTAATTGTCTCAGTGTTCTCTAAATGCTTGGCTAGGCCCAGGGTATTTAGAGAAAAAGAAAAGGAGCAACAACAACAACATTCATCTTGCTCTAAAATGTGTTGAGCAAGTGGTAGGCCTATTCTAACCAGACAAAGATGAAAAGACCTGAAGCCAAAATGGACCATTCTGCCAGCAGAGGACTGCACGAGCGACTGCTCTCCCTGATGTCCAGCACCCAGCCCTCGCACTATAGGGCGGGCGCACAGTCCGCTCATCTTTTTCCTATTACTGCTATTTGGATGTTCCTCCCTGTGGTGTGCGCGTGTGTGGCTGGAATTGTTTACCGTGGAGCTCTAACCCTGTTTAACATCGCGCTTTGTCCGCGTGTGTGGGTTGGAGACCACTCATAAACCTCGGATGAAAGCCCCAGCCAAATTAATAAATACGAACGCAGAAAGGGAGTGAGAGAGAGATCAGCTTTTAACAGCTCCGCGAGTAGTTATTTGCGTATGCGTTCACGATAAAGCCTGTTAATGTTTATGGGAGACTGGCTTTGTTTCATGGCTTAAAATGGCGGTGTTTATTTATTGCTTTTCGGTGCACAGGCATGCCAAATGTATGAGGCATGCTTTTGTTCTTGATCTTGATTTTTTGAAAGATTTACTGTGTTATCCTGCAGCTAAACCAGACGGTGTAATGGGAGGTAATCAAATTTATGTTTGTACAGGTAGTAAAATAAACAGATAAGAGTAATGGCAAGCTCCACAAAATAAAAGCTACTAAAACACTGTTGGGGTTTTGTCCAAAATTGGATACAAGGCCCTCCGTCAGTGAGTTAACCTAGAAAAAACAACACAAGGGTTCATGAGCCATAATTCTCGTCTGAATAATAGAGTTTTTATAACGTATATTTTATAATAATGCCTTCATTAAAAAGACAACGCTCAGTACCGTAGGCAAAGTGTTGAAATGGTGTTGTGTAATCATGATGAAACCACACCAGTTGAACACAATCACACACAGCTGTCCTGTTGTCTGGGAAGCAGGCATGGATGAATTTTCACAAGGAGTGAAACATAATAACACACACACACACACTCACTTTTTCTCTCACTCTTCTTTCTTATTTACTCTCTCTCTCTCTCACACACACACACACACACACACACACACACACACACATATTTGATTATGACTTGTCCTTAATGAAAATCTACACACTAGAGGAAATGGAGAAGTAGTTCAAAGATGGACTTTTTGGCAGAGGTGGTGTGTGTGTGTGTGTGTGTGTGTGTGTGTGTGTGTGTGTGTTTGTGTGTGTGTGTGTGTGTGTGTGTGTGTGTGTGTGTGTATGTGTGTGCATGTGTGTGCATGTGTGTGTGTTATGCATGTATTATATTAAGTTACTGTTGCTATTGTGGCACACAAGAAACTTGGAAGAGACAATGAATGATCAGTGGAAAGCAAAACAAATCCAACAGCCACTCCTTCTGTCAAGACCAAGTGGAACTGACGCAGGACATCAGAGAAGATCCTTGACTGTGTAGTGGGTACAGTGTACAGTATGCACACACGTACCTCAAGGATTTCCAGCCAGTTTTAAAGAGGGCTGTTGAGGAGATCCGAGTTAGATGATGACCACACCCACCCACACTCCTCTCCGACCCATCCCAGATGACGGGGGGGGGGGGGGGGATCTGGGGGTCTTAGGTGGGCTCAGCGCCAGCCCTATAGTTTATTAATCATGTGGAGCACTGTAAGTGACGTCCGCCGCTGTTTGCGGTGAGCGGGTTCCCTTTGATGGGAGAGGGAGGGCTGAGTTTGGGGCGAGTAACCCCTGGGGGGGAGGGGGGAGGGGGGGGGGGATCCTCCCCTCAGTTACGGACACCAACCCTGCGGTTGGAATCACAAGCATGGGGTCAGGCCAACACAAGCACAGTTGTTCCTGTGCAGTCTGACTTAGAGCTTAGAGGATATGTCTGTGTGTGTGTGCATGTGTCTGTGTGTGTGTGTGTGTGTGTGCTCAAGTGTGTGGATGTGAGGTGGTCGGTCATAATGCGACACAGACCGGCAAGGCTGCCACTGCTGCTGTAGTCTCCCAATGCAGCCGGTGGATCATCCCATGATCCCCAGGCTAGGGCCACACATGGACGGAGAACACACACACACACACACACACACACACACACACTCAAAGAGGTACCGCCCTTCCACCTCATAAGTCAAAGGTCAGGTCTGCAGTGCTGCCAGTCAGCGGCTGGCGGCTAGCTGCTGGTGCTTTCTGCATGTGGTCCGACGGGTCTGCTAAGCTGCTGCGGTCTGCAGCGGCCAGTGGTGAAAGTGAAGCAAGTGAGGGGGGCTTTACTGTCAACTGGAACAGCGTGGCCCGGCTAAGCTGAGCCGGAGATGTGAAGTCAACGGGAAAGGGAGAGAGAGAGAGACGGCGTGTCGGGAGCGATGCTTCAAACCACAAGGACAGCGAGCATCTCAGCCAGTCATTTACCCAAATCCACGGCGAAGCCAAGGCCTCGGCGTGAATTCCACCAAAGGCAGAGAAATAACCCGCTCCGTCGCAGCCTTTGAAGCCGCTGTAACACGATAGCAACCCCCCCCCGTCCGAAGGGTCCGTATCTTGTCGTATCGCTTTAGGGGAGAAGGGGAACAAATACAAAACATGCGCTCACGCGACCTTGAGCTGCCGGCGAGGAGCGCAAAGGCGTGGCAGGCGGGCCCGCGCCAGACGGGAGAGCGGCGCGGGGGCAAGCGGCGGTTGCGGTCTCTGTTCCTGTTTGATGTGACACGGTCCGATGGACGCTCGGAGGAAAACACAGGGCACGGAGCGGAGAAGGGGATGAGGAGGCCCCTCAGACGACTGATACTAGGAGGGGAGAAAGAGAGGGAGAGAGAGAGAGAGAGAGAGAGAGAGAGAGAGAGAGAGAGATACTCTTCAATCTGTGCATAAAATGAAAGACAGTTACTCGACCCCAAAGAGACCAAGCTCTGATGGGTTTCCTAGTCCCTTTAGAAGCCCCCATCCAGCAGGGGAGGGGGAGGGGGAGGGGGAGGGATAATCCCAAGAAGAGAGAGATGTCAGGGTTCCTGCCAGGAACATGGATCAATAAGAGCACTTAGAAGACACACTGAAAAAATGTGGCATCTCAAAAAGGAACCCAACTGTAATTTCTTCCTACTTTCACGCACATAAAAAAAAAAACTCTTGACATTGATTGTGTGGGAAATAATACAGTAGCATGTGTAGCACTACAAACTGGTCCCACAGTTCCTTCTGTTGTGACTGTTATAGGGGGTGCTCTGCAGTGCATCCTTAATGACAAATCTGCACTTAGATGCAAAATCAACTCTGAGCCAAAGCTCTGGTCTTCCACTACTACCCTGCAACTCCAACTCCAAAACTCGCCAAACTGAGTGCTAACAACCCCAGACAAGCCAGTGGCACAGGCAGAGATTAAATATTATTGTATGGTGAGTTGGGCAGTATTTGATTCCATGGACCTTAGCTAGATGTAGATAACTCAAGTGATTTCTAAGGATTTCTAAGTCAAGACGTCTTTTTCCTTTAACAAATAAATTAAATCAGTCGTTAATGATTTAAAAGGGGAATAAAGTCTCCTGGGCTGGTTGAAGGTCCCAGATATCTGCTCGTAATTGTTGTTATCATTTATAGCTAGTGATGTACTACAGTGTTCCTCTGTATGGTATTATTGTACCTCATGTTATTTTTATGTATTTGTTTTGATCTGGGGTTTCCAACTTTTTCCAGCTGTAGTGGCATGAATAAGGCGTGCATGTGCATGTGTGTGTGTGTGTGTGTGTGTGTGCATGTTTGTGTGTGTTGTTCGTACGTACGTGTGTGTGTGTGTGTGTGTGTATGCGTGCGTGCGTGTCTGTCTGTGTGTGTGTGTTCATACGTGCATGTGTGTGTGTGTGTGTGTGTGTGTATGTGTGTGCATGATGAATTGAAACAGAACAAGAAGATACACTGTGGTGACTTTGAAGCTCTTTGAACTTGGTGCTAAGGATAGACTCCGGGCAGAGAAAAAAAAAGACATATCACAGAACTTGAGTGTCTGACTCTTGAGACTGCTGGTCCTCGTACAGATCTGACTCACTAATTCGCAAGAGCCACCCGGCATTCCTCCCAGTGAAAAGAGTCTGACCATCGGGACAGATTGTTTTGAAAACATTTCCATGCACGCACACAAAAAAACCACACAGGGCCAACAATTATTTCTTTCACCCTTTTAGGCATGGAACGCAAGTTCCGCCTATTTGGGAGGGAACACAACAGCCCCTGCCACATCAGACTCTTTGTTCGATTTCATCCATTCCATGGAAAGAGGGGAAAAGTTGCGGGCGATTTTTTTATTTTTTTTTGGCAATCAGAATGTCTGCCACCAATATGCTCCCCACATGTCTGACTCCAGCCCCCAGTCTCGGCCCCGACAGGGTCGTGTTTTCAGTTTTTGACGTCGCGGATTGATGCTCGCCACTTATCACTTTATCTCCTCTCCTCTCTCGCTCCGCTCGCAGGGAGGGTTGGCCTGAGCTCTGAAGTCTGCG
Organism: Sardina pilchardus; assembly: GCF_963854185.1. Taxonomy (NCBI): domain Eukaryota; kingdom Metazoa; phylum Chordata; class Actinopteri; order Clupeiformes; family Clupeidae; genus Sardina; species Sardina pilchardus. The sequence goes on along the minus strand of NC_084996.1, from coordinate 15,482,603 downwards.
CGGACGCTGACAGCCGCTCACTTAACGGCAACTCTATACATCTACGCTCCTGCTCAATGGAACGGCGCACACTGCAGGCTGTAAACCCAGAGTCAGAGAGAGAGAGAGAGAGAGAGTGAGTGTGTGTGTGTGTGTGTGTGTGTGTGTGTGTGTGTGTGTGTGTGTGTGTGCGTGTGTGTGTGGATCTAAGAGAAACAGCTACTTTGAATATATCTCCAGGATAGGACACACAAGGCACACCAAAGGCTTTGTGAATTGATTACTCTGTTGAGATGGTAGGTAGCACAGCCAGGTAGGGGTTGTGCCATCTGTAAAAGTAGCAGAGCATCAGAACATGGTCAGGGTGTTTAAACAGATAAAGACATACAGACAGACAGACAGACAGACAGACAGACACACACACACACACACACACACACACACACACACACACACCCAGAGCACTGAGCAGAGCAGAACACTGAACAGAGCACTGACAGACTAATGTGACAACATCCCGGGGATAAGATATTTCACACCCTAGGTTTGTATTCAATTATTACTCCACTGTGATAGTGGGGTCTGTTTCATACTACCTAAAAAGCTCCCTGCTGAAATCTCACTGCTAATAATATTCAAAGGTTTGCAGACTTGTGATATCATCGCGCTGAACACAGCCAAGTGCATATTTCGGAGCCGCTCGGGTTGAAGTTTTGGCCGGGCTGCACCGACACCGTTATAGAGTCGTCGTGTGCGAGGGACTGCGGCGCTGAAGCAGAGGCTGGGTGGTCCTTCCCGGAGCAGGGAGCGTGTGGGACTGTCGCAGCAGCACCTTTCCGACACACGCGCTCGCACTCAGCGTCCCATGTGCAGCGCGGAGGAAGAAGTGAAGAAGTGAAAAAGTGACCCTCCCCTGAATAACAAATACACCATTGACAGTGACCCCTATACCTCGCTCCCTCCTCCTCCTCCTCCTCCTTCAGGCTCTGACCCCTGCAACCCCCCTCGTGTCTCATCACCCTCCCACGTCGCTGCGCCTCACCACTAACCCCCACCTCCCCATCACCACCTCCGCCACCACCACCACCACCACCTCCCCCGACCATCACCCAGACCTACAGCAGGAATGCAGTTCAGGTGCAGCGGCGGCCGTGCTGTTTCCAATTAGGGGGGTATAAATTAGCGTGACGGTCTCCTCTTCTGTCTAAACACGGCTGAGTCGGCGGGACGGTGGGTCGGCGCGCGGCCGCCTCGCGCTCCCCGCGTCAGTCCGCCCCGCTGCACTCTTATTCCGCTGGTGACCTCGCCGCCCCCCAGCCCCTCTCCACGCCACATAAATCGCCTCTCTTTACGGCCCGTGTCTGCGCTCCCCTGCGCTTCCCTACCACATGCGGGAAACCCCCCTCGCCCCTCCACCCGCCCCCCCGCTCCACCTCGGACCTATGATGTGCGTCTCTCCAGGGGAACACCGATCCACACTTTCAGGAACGATTACGGGTTTATTTAGGCTTCAAGTCTCCATTGTGATCTGATCTCTTAACCCGACGTCCTAATCTGGTGGCTTATGTTTAAAAAGGCAACAAATCATGAATTCTTCAGCTTGGGCTGAAAAATTGCTGCGTCGAGGGTTGCTCAAGCTTAAAAAAAATTTGCGATTACTGCGTTTTTTTTACGGCATAGTCAGTTGTTCTTTTGTTGAAGGTAAGTTATCTTTCAGCAGAGATAGATCAGGCTTAGCGGAGTCAAGTGAGACCAATGGGGTCACATTGGCACTGAAGGTTCACATCTGTTCAAATAAATTCTCCATGATGCCATCTAACCAGAAAAAACACACACACACACACACACACACACACACACACACACATTTAAACACGTAGTGAAAAAAAAAACGCAAGTGTACAAAGTAATTCATTTTCTCCCCCTTTACTTCACCCCTGAATTCCACCTCTTGACACCTGTCACCCCTCTGTGTGTGTGTGTGTGTGTGTGCGTGCGTGCGTGTCTGTGTCTGTGTGTGTGTCTGTGTGTGTGTAGGTGTGCGCACGTGTGTTAGAACACACCCCGGGAGAGGGGAAATTTACGGAGTGTGTCTTCCTGGACGGCACACGTTTGCTGGGATCAAATGCTCCCTGAGGCCCCCTTGGCTGAGGTCTATATTTCCCCCTCTGTCCCCGTGCGACGACGCTCGGAATGCTGACCCGGGCCAGGGAGCCCGGGGTCGCCCTCAGCACACTCCCTTTACTGCTTCACCCCAGCCCAGCTCCACCTCCACCTCCTCCTCCACCTCCTCCACCTCTCTGCACCTCTTCCACCTCCACCTCCACCTCCAGTTCGCTCCTCCAGCAGAGGAAGACAGAAAAATAAACAAAGCAGACAGCCGTGGATGGAGCTCCTGGGGAGGTGGTAGCAGAGCGTCTCTTGGTTCTCACGGTTCATTGGGAGAGGGTGTGAAGGTGTTTCAAACACACACACACACACACACACACACACACATAGCCTACACACACACCAACACAAACACATACACACATACAGACAAACACACACACACACACACACACACACACAAACTCACACACATATCCTCCACACACACACACACACACACACACACACACACACACACACACACACACACACACACACACGCACTCACACATATCCTCCACACACACACACACGCACAGATAAAGATAGAGATATCACACTGACAGGTAGGCTGTAGCCAGTCTCAGCCCACTCACTCCATTCCATGCATCCAGAATGCGTGGAATTCCCCGGAGCCATTCATCTCAATTCCGTGAAGGCTGTTTATCTGATGCCTGACACTGATAAGTGCACCTTACCAATGTCACACACCTGCAGCCTCCCACGAGCCTCTTCAGTAATCCCCCCCCCCCCCCCCCCCCACACACACACACACACACACTCCACCCCCACAGAAACACATAGATCCTGAGCAACCCTCCTGGACACTAACTAACCGCTACTGGCCCATGTGTTGAGAGAGGACGCTTAGTCAACAACTCTAAATAGTCACAGTTTCTATGTCAATTGTTTCATAGAGGAGGTCTGGAGCTGCTGCTACTATAGGCTGCACTGCCTTTGTCATTAGTCGGTGGCACACAACAACTTTTTAAGCGTCTCGGGTGCGGTGTAGACACGTTCCGCGCTACGAGCGCTACTAATTTTCAGCGGCAGCTACACCGTGGTCCGCCATCGCCCCTTGCTTTCTCAAGCGCTTCCAGACATCCGACAAGGGCTGTTTTATTTATTGACTTCGTTTTGCTGCGAGGGCAGGTTTTACAATCCCTGTGAGTGATGCAGAGCTCAATGCACAACTCCGCGCAGCACTAAGTCTTTTTTTTCTCTCCCTCCCTCTCTTTTCTCTTCTCTTCTCTCCTCTCTTTCCCCCCAAAGCCCTGCCTGTAAATGCTTTCTTAAGTGTTTAAACATTCAACGTAATGACGTACTGTGGAAAACCAGCCGGAATAAAAATAAAAAAAAGAAACATTCAAAATGGAGAGCCCCAAACTACTGCTGTTCTTTGGTTTGGGCGCCACCTGTGAAATGTGGAGTGCTATATTACTGTAACCTCCGAAAAATAGCCTCCTCTGATAAAAAAATAAAAAATAAATCCCCTGCTATCAAGTGATGAAATAATGCTCTTTTCAGCTGTCAGGCAGCAACTTCTTCATCCTATGGTTGAGGCGGCTCACTGAGATCAATTTAAAATATGTAACTTTATCTCCCTGGACCTTCAACAAATGTTTATATTTGCATCAGGATCCATCGAAACCCCTATTCACACTGAGCGAAAGTGTGTGTGTGTGTGTGTGTGTGTGTGTGTGTGTGTGTGTGTGTGTGTGTGTGTGTGTGTGTGTGTGTGTGTGTGTGTGTGTGTGTGTGTGTGTGTGTGTGTGTGTGTGTGTGTGTGTGTGTGTGTGTTGGGGTCATGCAGAATTGATGTCAGGAGGGGGTGAGGTGAGAGAGAGGAAGACCCCGTTAATCAAAATGACTAAGAGCCCCCAAACGCTGAGCACAGACTGCAGTGGACATGTTGCACAACCAAGCCCTCGAGCTTAAGTCTGGTGTGCTACACAACCACATACACACACACACACACACACACAGACACACAACCACACACACACACACACACACACACACAAAACAAACATCACAAAGCAGACATGAACATGCTGGCAGATCAACTCATATTCATGCATGCACACACACACACACACACACACACACACACACACACACACACGCACACATACTCACACACAATCAAGTACTGCTTGGATCACATGTTCTGCTTTGCAATATTTTATGGTCTTAAGCTCTAACTGAGTGCATATTTACTTTGACATTTAGTGCATTTCCATCATTTGTAATGGATACTGGATATTAGTGTCATCTGTGTCAGAGGACTCTCTGATTTACGATATCAGTTCATCTCACAGATTTCCAGTCGCGCAGTTTCCATCCACATATTTTTTTATTTATTTTCTTTTTTAAAGCGCAGCTTTACAATATACTCCTCAGGGTATGTCCCATCCATAACACACGGCTGGGTGAAGCCAAACAACCGCAGGAGCTTTGCAGGTCACCATAAGAACAGCAGAAGATTTCCTGCTTCCCACTGCGGAGTGCACTCGATGCACACGTCCACAGTGGAGTTACTGCGTGCTACTCGCTCCCTGTGTGTTAGCTGTCCTAATTCTTTTGCCGTCCCCATTGATTTCCTGACGTGATTGGATTTGGTCTCTCCACTTCAGCCCACTACAGAGCCTTTCGAGGAGAGAGAGAGCGAGAGAGAGAGAGAGAGAGAGAGAGAAGGAGAATGAGAGAGAGAGAGAAGGAGAATGAGAGAGAGAGAGAGAGAAAAAAAGAAAGACAACTTCCCCACGAGCAGCTTTTTCAAATTTGGGGCTTGTGACACTCTGCCAAAAGCCGCAAATTACCCCCCTCTAGCAACAGCGAATTAGGAACAATTTTCTGTTTGCTATAAAAAAAAAAATGGGAAAGAGAAAGGAGAGGGGAAAATATAGCTTACAGCGGGGACCACCAAGGCAGCCGGTGCAGGACCGACAGCCTGCTGACAGTTTGGGTGGCAGCTTCACTGCTTCCACACTTGCCTCTCCCTTTGCCTTTTCACAGTTATCAATTAATGCAGTGGCAGGGCCATAGGCCCGCGTGGCACCAGAGTCGAGACCCAGCGCCACAGTGGGCCCCTTACAGGTCTGCGGAGAGACCCAGCTCGGGGAGACACCGAGCCTCTGGTGAGCCGCGCTCTGAGGCCTGATGGGTGCTCCTGGAGTGTTTTGGACGTTGGCTCGAGCATGAGCACTGGAGCTGGGCTCCTGTACAAGGAGACTGCACTCCTCTCTCCCCCCTTTTGAAGTTGGGGCGCTCGTAAGTACGACATTAAGAGGCGGAGAGCGCGTCCTGCTCGCTCGCTCCCTCCTACTCACTCCCTCCTAAATGCAAAGCATGAGACTTGGATTGCGCTTTTTTTCAAAAATCCATCTGCCGATTGAGCCAATTCTTCCAGCTCACCCTTTCAATAGGCGAGTTCCAAGTTGTTAAATGCTGCTGCAGACTTCCCAGTGAGAGAGAGAGAGAGAGCGAGAGCAAAAAGCCCGAAGAGAGAGGAGGAAAGAGGGGAAAGAGAAGAAGGGAGGAAAAGTGCAGGAGAGGGATATTTAGAAAAGGAGGGGGAGAGCAAAAGAAACGAGAGAATCGAGACTCTGTACGTTTTCCCACTTGGTACACACCAG